>NC_083461.1:35994276-36076776 GCF_030014155.1 Tachysurus vachellii | reverse complement strand
AAAACTATCAAAACTATGGCCTTTTTTTTTTTTTTTTTTTTTTTTTTTTTTACAAATCTGTTAATTTAATTCATTTTATTGCTCCATACTCCTTCTTTGTATTTTTTATTATTTTGTTAAAAATATATATATATATATATATTATTATATATATATTTTACATAGAAACAAATCCCTATTTTTTTCAGGACTGGATGAACAGAAATATCTGTTTAGTGCTGTGGATCTAATGGATAAAAGATAGTGATGATATATAAGATTGTGTTAATGTTAATGTTAATGTTCTGTCTCTTATTTCAAAATCACTGCAGCCCTTTTTTCCTTCATTATATGTTGGTGATATTGAAATAGAAAAAGCAAATTTTGCACTAACGAATATATGACAAACTATCATCCTGATTCCCTTGTCAAATATAAAGAAATAAATTAGATCACACATTTGATTAAAAATATTGTTAGGATAATATAAAATCCTTCCAATAAATTTCTACATTCAAAATAATAATAATAATAATAATAATAATAATAACTATTATTTGTTTGTTTGTTTACTTATTTGTTTGTTTGTTTGTTTGTTTATTCATTTAAATTCTTTCTCATTCTTTATTGCAGGGCTGGTTGGTAGCTGATCATTTTCATTCTCACTTTCCAAGACACTTCAATTATAAGTTACAAACAAAGAGTGCTCTGTTTCGTACGGTTCGATTAATTATGTTATATTTTAAGCAAAATACTTTATACATAAACTTAGATGTTTTAAATCTCATTCATTGTTTTTTTATATTTAGAAACGATGTCCTTAATAAGATGAAAAAATCTAAATGCATTGAAACTGTTTCATTGGTTTGTATTACATAATTTGTTGTAATTATATATTCTTAATATTATTGTCTGGTTTCATGGAATTAATATGGTTCTACTGTGCTGAGCCTCCTATGTTAGAGCCTTGTATACTTTTGTATACTAATTAATGCCATTTTGTTGTGTTCAGATTTTGCACCTAATTTAAAAAAAAAACAGTCCAAAGATTCCCTGGTATAAGTAAGTCCCAACCTTATAAGGCTGAGCTGTGAAGTGCGTTAAACAGCGCCACCAATAACTTGTGGCATAAATTGGAATTGCATCTGTGCGTCTTTGCACCTGGTGGACTTGTGTTTATTTACATTATTAAAAAAGAAAAGAAAAAAGATTTCATGCACCAGAAATGAGTGTGATTGTCAGGTGTCCACGAACATTTGACAATATAGTGTACATACCTTTTTTAAAGTTCATTGTATATTAACAATCTGTTGTATTTTGAAAAGCATTTTATTGGATTATATTTAATTTTCCTGCCAGCAGAACACATGATATACATCATAATTCTCTAAACCAATTACACGACTGTCCTAAATCACCAGATGCTGTTAGAAATGGGTTGCTTGTGCACAAAGAATAATATATGCTTGCCTCAGACAATCCACAGCCACTTCCAGGACAATGGAGACACCTGGCGCATGTGGCAGGGCATACAGGCGATCACGATCTACAAGACAGCTTCACCTGCCTGTAATAGTGATGCCTCCCTCCCAGATGCGCTGAATGACTTTTGAGGTGCAGAACAACATAGCGACAAGGAAGACCATCCCTCCCCCTGACGACCAGATCTCTGTCTATCCACGGCTGATGTGAGGAGAACTGTATGCAGCTTTAACCCACGGCAACATTCCTGGCAGGGTGCTCAGGAAATGCGCAGAACAGCTAGCAGATGTCTTCACTGACATCTTCAACATTTCCCTGAGCAGCGCTGTTGTTTCTACGTGCCTCAACAACCACCATTGTCCCTGTCCCAAAGAAATCTACCGTGTCCTGCCTCAATGATTATCGTCTTGTCGCACTCACACCCATTGTTATGAAGTGCTTAAAGAAGCAGGTCATGAGGCACATCAAGACTCAGTTACCACCCTCACAGGACAGTTTGCGTATCTTCCAAACTGCTCCACGGACGATGCCATTGCCAGAGCCCTTCATTTAGCCCTCGCCCACCTGGACAATAAAGACACGTAAGTACGAATTCTGTTCATAGACTTTAGTTCAGCATTTAATACAATCATCCCTCAGCACCTGATTGGGAAGCTGAGCCTGCTGGGACTGAACACCTCCCTCTGCAACTGGATCCTGGACTTCCTGACTGGGAGACCTCAGTTAGTCCGGTTCGGGAACAGCATCTCCAGCACCACCACACTGAGCACTGGAGCCCCTCAGGGCTGCGTGCTCAGTCCACTGCTGTTCACCTAGCTGACTCACGACTGTGCAGCAATGCACAGATCAAACCATATTATTAAGTTCGCCGATGACACGACCCTGGTGGGTCTCATCAGCAAGAACGACGAGTCAGCATACAGAGAGGAGGTGCAACAGCTAACTGCCTGGTGTAGAGCCTCCAACCTGTCTCTGCATGTTGATAAAACTAAAGAGATGGTTGTTGACTTCTGTTGAGCACAGAGTGACCACTTTCTGTGAACCACAGAGCACAGAGTGACCACTCTCTCTCTCACATCGATGGATCATTTGTAGAGATCGTCAAGAGCACCAAATGTCTTGGTGTTCATCTAGTGGAGAACTTCACCTGGTCACACAACACCAGCTCCATCACCAAGAAAGCCCAGCAGCATCTCTACGTCTTATGAAGGCTGGGAAAGAAATCTTGACTTCAGAGGGACCATTGAGAGCATTCTGAGCAGCTGCATCACTGTCTGGTTTGGGAACTGCACCATCTCGGATCACATGACCCTGCAGCATATAGTGAGGAAAGCTGAGAAAATCATTGGAGTCTCTCTTCCCTCTATCATGGACATTTTCACCACACGCTGCATCCACAAAGCCAACAGCATTGTGGATGACCCCACACACCCCTCACATACTCTCTTCACCTTACACACACCCCTCACACCCCTCACACACTCTTCACCCTACTGCCGTCTGGAAAAAGGTCCCGAAGCATTCGGGCCCTCAGGACTAGACTGTGTAACAGTTTCTACCCACAAGCCATCAGACTCCTTAACAACTGAACTGAACTGTACTGAGCACAACACACACACACGCATCAACTGTATGGACTGTACAGACCTACACTAAATACACACACTTCCAATATACATCCATCAAACTGCACATGCTGTTTTTGCAGACTGTTTTTTGCTCTTTGCATATGATGTCTCACACTTCAGTCGTTTGCTGTTTTGCACAATACTTTACATTATCTCAGGTAACTGGTGCTATAATACTAATGTGTTCATTCCAGTATTTCTGCACACGTAATATTGTCTGAACATACAGTATTTACACTGGTCGGTGTTGCTTTTGTGTATTGTCTTTTGTGTACTGTCTTGTATTTTCTGTTTGCACTGTCTTTTGTCATGCACTGTCTCGTCTGTCTTGTTTGTCTTGTCCTGCACTGTTTACACCAGGTTGTACAGATACACTTTATGTATCTAGGACTAACTTACTAAGTCCTTAGCTCTGTCTTTGTTTAATGTAGCACCCTGATCCTGGAGAAACGTTGTCTCATGTCACTGCAACAGCTATATATGTTTGAAATGACAATAAAAGCTTCTTAACTTGACTTCTGTCAGAATGTTATCTGGAATGATTAAACACCATCTTGTTTCAGAAAACCATAACGGTTTGATCCGTCACGGAAAACTTTATAATAAAAATGTTTATTGTGTTGCAAAAGCCAACAAAGAAGCTTTTTTGAGTCTTCATACAACCAAAAAAACAAAAACATTTTTACAGGTGCTTATAGTCGACGTGGAGCTTTTTTGCAAAGGGACAAGTAAAATAAAACCTGATTTATGTATCATTCATTGTTTCTAATCAGACAAACAGACATCATTAATCACCAGACTGCAGACTGTTTTCATGGATCATAACCTTAGTTTATGAGCTGAATACAAAGGCACAAAATTATCTCTTTATCCATTCATGTAGTTTTATGACCTCTGATTGTCCATGGGCAGAATGTGCATTTAGGCAGATGTCCTTTTTAAACCAGACACCAGCCGCCGGTGTTACACCTCACAATGGTAGTTATTGTGAGCTTTATAACACGCAGCTCGAGCCTCTCATATGTGCGTTATGATGGATGACATGGCCGGATGCAGAGGCGCTTTGATCTGCAGGCGGTGTCACGTGACCACACCCCCGGGTCCCCGGAGCGCACGTGGTCAATCATCAATCATTTTAATTAGCTGTTTAGCATCAATTATCTCACACAGAGCAAAGAGCTGAAGAATAAAAATGAATATAATAATAATAATAATAATAATAGTAATAATAATAACACTAATAATAATAACACTAATAATAATAATAATAATAATAATAATAATAATAATAATAATAATAATAAAGTATATTGTAGCTGCTCTTAAACATATTGGTCTCTTTAGCTTCCAATCTGATCGTCTAAATATCTTAATTATCATTAAGGTAGAGATGGACAGAGCCATGAATCGTGAGGCAGAAGGAGGGAAAGTGTAATACTAAAAAAAGAAGCCTATGACTGAGTAAGACCTTTTTTGCCTTCTTTCCCTCAGTGCAGGCCAGCGATGGAGAAAGCTGGTTGCTGCTGTGAGCTTTTTGTCATGCAAACACAACTGAACGGGAAGAGGGGGGTCACAAAGCAGGTGACACTTAAAAGCTCAGCTCTGAATCACAGGAGCAGATATTGAGCAACTTTCCTTCTACTCCTGATGGATTTCTCCTGCTTGGACTCTGCAGCCTGTGAGCAGCAGTACCTGATGGGAATGACCAGCTTCGCTTCAGACTTCAGTTCATCCAGTCATCCCTTTGGAGTTCCTGTCAATTTGATCCAGAGCAGAGCTTTTCCTATTCTTCCACGACCATGCATCCTGACAGATCAACCAAACACCCTCTGCGTAATAGGTAAGATAACAGAACGCTTAAGAGACAACGGGAAAAGATCAAAGTGCTGAATGAAAAATGGGGATTAAAACAACTAAAAAAAAAAAAAAAAAAACTGCAGTTAGATTTAATTTAATTAATTAATTAAAATTTGTTTGTATTTTTATTTAACTAAGCTCAAGTTCTAAGCTCACAGCCCATGTTTTGTACATTTCGAGATGCTTTTCTGTTCATCACAGTTATGTGAATCACTAAAGACTTCTTCCTGTTAGTTTGAGCTGATCTGGTCATCATCTGTTCTTCTCCTCGGACCTTAGAGCTGCCATGCACTGGATGTTTATTTTTGTCATTTTTTAATTTGCACATGTGAAATGCAGAAATTATTCCAATTATATATTTTATACCTGATTACATCAGCACTTATCAGTGTCTTGAATGCATAATGAGGTTGAGCTGCAGACAACTCCATGTCCCTATAGTGATGTTAACCCTTCTCCTTGTCCTTCCTCCGTGATGATTCAGGTGTCGGCAGGAAGTCGAAGTGCAGGCGAACGCGTACCACCTTCACGCACGCGCAGCTTCTGGAACTGGAGCAAGTGTTTGCTGAGATTCAATACCCTGACATCTGCACTCGCGAGGAGCTCGCGCACAGGATCAACTTAACAGAGGCTCGTGTCCAGGTAACACTAAACCTAATTTCAGAAATCTGTTGCCGTGAGATGTGATCATACATCAAGTTGATTAATCTATCTCTTGTTATGATACTGAAATTTCTGTTTATGCTGGACATCCCATTATGCAATTTATGCATAAATAAAAAAAGGACATTTTAGCAAAAACGGGGGGCACGGTGGCTTAGTGGTTAGCACGTTCGCCTCACACCTCCAGGGTTGGGGGTTCGATTCCCGCCTCCGCCTTGTGTGTGGAGTTTGCATGTTCTCCCTGTGCCTCGGGGGTTTCCTCCGGGTACTCCGGTTTCCTCCCCCGGTCCAAAGACATGCATGGTAGGTTGATTGGCATCTCTGGAAAATTGTCCGTAGTGTGTGAGTGCGTGAGTGAATGAAAGTGTGTGTGTGCCCTGCGATGGGTTGGTACTCCGTCCAGGGTGTATCCTGCCTTGATGCCCGATGACGCCTGAGATCCGAGGTAGTTTGGATAAGCGGTAGAAGATGAATGAATGAATGAATGAATTTTAGCAAAAACATTGAGGTGATATGAACAGAATGTCAAGACCTGCGTCCCAAATGAAATGTTCCCTCACAGAGTGTTAAATGGGATGTAGGGATGTGGTAGCCTAGTGGTTAAGGTGTTGGACTATTGATCGGAAGGTCTTGAGTTCGAATCCCAGGCTGCCAAGTCCAGGTCCACCAAACTGCCACTGCTGGGCCCCTGAGCAAGGCCCTTAACCCTCAATTGCTACGAGTATGAATGCTCATCTAACCAGAAGTATAACCCATGAGCAAAAACAATGCACCTTGTAGCCCCGCCCACCTGCTGATACCTGTATGAAGTGCTCAAACACGCCACACGTTGGTTGATTAAGTGCATCTTCCGAACACTGAATTGCAGTTGAGTGGACTCGATATAATGATACACTTCAATGATCAAGGGATTGAAAAAGAGAAGGCATATTTTATACAATTGTTATTATTAATGGGAAAATTTCACATTCATAACATGAAGTGGTCTGACTCCAAACCAAATTTTTTTGCTTTATAAATGATTTCAAACTTTATCGTTCTGTTTTTGGTAATTGTCGAAGCAAAAAGGCAATTCGAGCTTATAATAATGTAAGCAGATATGATGTATAAGGTAGCACCCTTTTCCCTTTGTTTGTTATAATTTTGCTCTTGTCCTCTGGCATTGTTGTTATTTCTTTTATTTTAGTTGCTGTGTATTTGTACTTTAAAGAATATATCTCATTGTATTGTTGTAAAAAAAAAGTGCATCTTCCTGGTTATTTATGTGCACTTAGTCTATTTTTCTTTTCAGATTTTTCTACTCACACCATTTATACTACACAATGGTGTCCAGTATGCAAATCGGAACGCACTTAACTTTAAAGGAGCCCTTCCACACGTATTTCATTACTTTTGTGGTAATGTCTGAAGTTTACTGTGGACTCTGTAACATTTTTTGTGGAAATAATGCCTTGGTTACCTTGTTTCACGCCATTCTAGTGTGGTATAGAAAGCCTGCAGGAAGACTCAGCTCGATTTGCGCCAGTTCTCATGAATATTCAAATGAGCTATGCTGCTTGGCTCCGATTGGCTAACCGCTAGGATATGAGAGCATGACTATTCATTCACCCAGCGCAATAAGTAGCCTAGGCTAGAGGAAATTTGTTTACAATCACCTTGAATTGCAGCAGAATGGCTTCTTCACAAGCCTGTTGACGTTCAGGCATCCTTGCTGTATAGGAAACTCACTGAGCTACACGAATTCTGGGGGCGCGGTCTCAAGTGGGAGAGCTCATGAATAGTAATGAGCTCAGTCACTCTGACGTCAGAGTGACCAGCTTTTCTAACTGACCTGTTCGTTTTCACATTCACGACACAACACAAACACATATGGACCTAACACATATCAGAAAATACAAGTAAAAACGGTTTTGTGTGGAAGGGAAATTTAATTGAAATTAAAAAAAAATCACCTCCCAGGCAGCAGAGAGATTTACAACGTCAAAGTGTATTGTGCTTTAAAGTAATGCTGTTGCACTGTTTTCCAGTCACCATATGGGTTTTCTTTCAGGTTTGGTTTCAGAACAGACGCGCTAAAGTGCGCAGGCAGGACCGAGCAGCAGGTGGGACTCGATCCACGATTAAAGATGAGAAAAATCGGGAAGGGACGAATTCACATGCTGCATCATCGGTGAGGATTGCTGAGCCCTGCACAGCCAAAAAGACAACGGATAGAGCGTGGAAAAGTTTTCGTTCTAACGTTGTTCAACATCCAAACATGATGTAGTCAAGGTGACCAATGTACCATTTTTTGTTGTTTAAATCTAAATAGAATAACTTTGATTTATATGGGTTGTGATTTGTCACAGTTCATAGTATTGTAATGGGGAAAAAAATCATTATAACAGTGCAAGAGAATAAATGAAACATCTCCAGAGAATTACACACGTGTGAGAATTCAAACAATACTACAATACAAGAACATTGAACTGACTTGACTGTGTTTTTTTATTTTTTATTTATATATATATATATATATATATATAAATATATATATATATATATATATATATATATATATATATATATATATATATATATATATATATATATATATATATATATATTATATATTATATATATATATATATATATATATATATATAATATATAATATATATATATATATATATATATATATATATATATATATATATATATATATATATATATATATAATTTATTTTTTAATCATTTTCTAAAATTAATTTTGTTTTTTAATAATTATTTTTAATAAACTTTTAATAATTATTTTTTTATTAATGACATTTCGCAAGTAATTACAAACCTTTTTTAGATCAATTTTGTATTAATTTTCAGTTACTGTAAATGTTTTATTCATATTTTTTATAAATAGATTCATTTAGTGACATTAAGATGATATTTAAGTTTTTTATATATCAATTTTATTTATTATTCAAATTATTATTCAAGTTTTATGTTTATGATCAATTTTTGGGCTTTATTTAAGATTACAGATTTTACAATGAGTCAAAAATGGCAAACGGGACTTCATATGGATTTCTAGGTTTTATAAAATATCCTATTAGGATTTTTTATGTAATTTTATAGTAATTGGGAGGATTTTAGTTCATTTCTTTTAAAGCATTAAACCCTTCTGTAGAGCTGGAGTTTGGAAATCATTAAATCATGAACAACATATAGAGCTGATTACGTTAATAAAGATTTAATACAAAATTTACTATTCTGTATTTTTTCCGTACTTTCATTTTCATTAAGTGGCAAAAATATAAATGAACAAACCACTGAGCAGGTCTTAAACACCACACACAAACAGTCACAGAAGTACATTTAAAATAGTTTATTTTTATAAACATACACTTGCTATAAAACCCACTGCTTCTGGAGGGTTTGTCGGGTTCGTTAGGTCGTCCTAAGATGATCGAATAAATATCGAGCTTTCACCAGGTCACTTTCATCAAAACTCAATTCCTCTCTGATGGTACGTTCAAGTCAAGTCAGAAAGATCGTATTTACGAGTTGAATGCGCAAGAACGCCACCAGAATGTCGTAATTACGAGTGGAGAATCTCCTTGAGCTCAGAGTTGGTGGCGTGTCATTCAGAAAACGTGGATTTAATAAACATAACGTTAACAATCTAATTGCCTGCACGAGACACATCAGCATTGTACAATTATGATACAATATGTAACGATAAAGTTGGCTTAAATTGATTAAAATAGCAAATCACCCTCGATTAACATTTTGTTCGTGACTTTCTAGAAGTAATTAAGAGAAGGTTCACCTTCATCTTGCGCCTGATGTCGTGAACTCGTAAATACGAAATATCTTCCCAGGAGGACTTGAAAGTACAGTGAATAACAAAATATCAGATACATAATCCTAATAATCCTGCTAATCACCTACTTATTCGACCGTAATTAGAGATTAGCAAAGCAAATAAAAGGCATACATGAACAGTTCATGTCCCAAACACTAGTATTTATGTCGAGTCTGTGTTCTTACTAGAAATGACTGAAAACCTCTCACTTTTACTTTTATAGCAAGTTTGGTGGATTTGATTTTTTTTTGGCGGATTCCAAAAAGAACTCTTATCATTTCCTGATGTTTGGGACACATCCTGATTTTACACGAAGCAGAATAATAAGGTGAATTAAGGACGATTATTAAGGTTATTTAAACAGACTTGGGCTTGAATTTTCTTGAGGGTTATCATTTGTAAATATTATCCATGGTTGGACAAATCAGCAGCCCAGGAGCCTGGGACAAGTGTTTGTAGCTGCCTAGCAGGCAAGTTTGTCAAACAAAGATAAAAAAAGGGTGTTTTACCAAAAGAAAAATGTATTTCGTAGTTTATTATCTAGCTGTCAGCTATAACTAAAGTGGTGCGTTGCTTTCAAACTGTAACCGTTTAAGCAGCTCGCTTAAAATCCCACCTCCTGCCGCACTACACACATAGACTCGACGGATCGATAAACCAACAATTTTTTTTTTAGATGAGGTTCAAGTTTCCTTTTATCCGTCTTAATTCACTTGACTGGCTAACAGCTTACTGTATAAAATGCTACTTTTCGTTGAAAAAAAAAATCCAGTATGAAAAAAACTGCGTCTCAATCAGCTTTGAATCAGTATCGTGAGTTGTGCAGAGGTAAAGACAATGGAACACCGATGACGCAATTCCCGGTCACATTCCTTCTCAATTTCCTTCTCGATCACTGTAAAGTAAATATGTCATATACGTTTGTTAGCTTAATCGTGTGCGTTTCTGTCATGGTACTTCAAGCAGGACCGTAGGCTAGCTAGTGGGTATTTAATTTTAATCATTAAGGTCTTTCTGATCAGTACCCTGAAGGACGTGATGGTTCAGTGGTTAATGCTTTGGGTTACTGATCAGAAGCCCACAAGCTGCTGAGACATCAACATTGGGTCCATGAGCAAGGCCCTTAACCTCACCGGCTCCAGGGGCGCCGTACTACGGCTGACGCTGCGCTCTGACACCAGGGCTCATAATAACCTGGAATATGTGAAAACTTAAAGCATTTCACTGCATGTCGTAATCTGTATGTGACAAATAAAATTTGAACCTGAAATACTACTGAATTAAGGAGCTGTTACTTGCCTATTGGCCCCGTTAATATAGTTCTGATTTGTCCAACTATGTAAACAATGCTAACTTATAAAGATAAGTAATATAAAAGCTTACAGACTGTAGAATCGAATTGTTGAATTAATCCGAAATGATGAATTCAACTTTGCTGTCTGTAGATAAACACGTGAAACTTGAAAGCTCAAAGTCCAGCTGGACGTCAAAACCTTATGAGTTCATTAAAAACTATGATTTTTATCCAGACAAAACACAACGGGTTTAAGCGAGAATTTTGCTCAGTATATATTTAGTGTTGTACATGAAATGTGGGCTGCAAAAAAAATAAAAATAAAAGTGAAATCGCTCTACAAAGCTTTGGATGCTGCATACACATACACGACCTCACAAACTCCCACCAAGAGTACAGGTCATATTTAAGGCACGGCATGGACATTGATATGACCGACGACTGTCGGGAAAAGTAGACAGGATTCTCCAAAACAAAAAAAAAACCAGACTGTCTTGTTCTTTCTCCAGCACGAGACTGTGAAAAACCAAACGTACATAAGCGACCGAAAAAAACAACACGATGGAAATAATAATCGATATTCGTCTAGTATTTCTGAGACTTCAAACATCATGCATTAAAAAAAAAAAACCCGGCAAACTAACATTAGAACAAAATGAGATGACAAACAAAAGAGAACATAAATAGAAAAACTAAGAGGAAATACTCTTAAAACTGTTCAACACTACAATTAACTTAACTTAGTTAACAAACCAAGACATTTTTTTAAAATCTGTTCATTCTCTGGCTGAATCCTAAAAGGCTTTACAATCAATACCTTTAGAAGTGCACTGCATAGGGTGCAGAGGATATGGGATGACATACTGACTTCTAGATCTTTTGTAAAATCGATCTTCTTTTTTTCTTTTTTTTTTCACATGACATATTACATACCCTATAGTGCACTACGTGGTGCGAGAAGCCATTTGGGACTCAGCCGTAAATTCAAGGTGCATCCTAATCGGCATCCTACCTCCGCTAAGCGTACTACATACAGTAGGTCAATAAAGACCCCCCACCCCAATATAATGCACTCGAGGTCTGCTCGGAAGCCAAACGGGTTTGACAGACATCTCAGTCGTTCTACATTTCCAAGCAAAAAAAAAAACAAACAGGTAAATGTTTAAATAATCATTGCTTAATACGCTTATCTTTGTGTTTCTTCCCGAAACTTTGTGGTCAGTGGCTGAAGGCTCGTAGATTCAAAAGTCTAAAGTGCAAAACCGCTGATGTAAATACGCAACAGCCACGTCTCTCACGTCTCACTCAATCGCAAGGGTCGTTCACGGGATTTATTTTAAAAAAAAAAAAAAAAAAAAAAAAAAGAATTTAAATGAATAAAACAGGTCAAATCGCTACCCAGGAGCTTTCCACGTGCTCTGCTTGTTGAGCTAGAGACTTTTCCTATAGATTAAACGCAGTGCATGCTCATGCGCGTGGTGGGTCGAATTATTGCCCCATGGAGACAGCCCACCCCCCCACCCCCGACCCCCAGAAATATTATCCGAATCCAAACGACATTCCAGTTTGATCCATTTCGGTCAAAAGGTGGTTTGTGCTTCTTTGTTTTCTTTTTGTTGTTGTTGTTGTTGAGACGTTCTGAATTATAATGATGTGTAATTCACATACATGTTATTATTAAGTGTTTATGGTGAAGATGGCCCAGCTTTCTGAGGGCTTGGCAAATGCTCCAGTTCCTCTTGGATTCGGGTGCAAAAAAAACAAAAACGGCTTTATAACGTTGTGGGTTGACCAGCGGCTGTAAGAGGAAAAGGGTCGTACAGGAGTTAATAATAACAATAATAATAATAATAATAATAATAATAATAATACATTTCAGCACATACTATGGCTTCCCAAACCCCCCAGACCACCAGTGACCAGCAGTGTGCACTGTTCACCTTGTTCCTGTTTCTCCTGTTCATACTATTAATATTTAAGTTCCTGTTTTTTTGCTCTTTCCTCTGTAGACACTGCATGTTGCTTGTTGTTTCTCTGCGACTGTCTTGTTCCTAGTGTTTGTTTCGCTACTTTGGTTTATGTCTTACAGTTTGATTGCTACTGTTAACAAATATTTGCACTCGCATCACCTTCGGGCTCGACCGGCAGCGCCGGCTTGGGGCGGAGATGACAGGACAGGTGACGTACTGTGTTTATATCAAACTGTCAATCTGTGGTGCTGGATGAAGTGACTCTTTACTTCACACATGCAACTCAACTCTGAACTCATCTAACAAGTCAGAATGTACGTGAACAGCCATCTGTCTAGTCCATACCATGCCGATTAGACATACTTAATCTTTTCCCCTGTCCTTTAGCACTAAAAGTATGGGCAAAGGCTTAGATTTACTACTTAATTGTAGAACTATTCCTATTTTTTTTCTGTCAACACTTTAAACAAAAACTTTAACTGAACCCAAAACATTCTCTATATTCTCATATATATATATATAATAAATCTCTGTAATTAAATGAAAACTTTCTGTCTTGGTTGTCTTGAAATGAATGTTAATAATACTACGCATGAAGGATAATAGATCGTGGTATTATGAAATGGCTCACCACGAGATTTCATGTAGCACAAATGACAGTTCAGGACGCCGTTCCGGATCCGGACGTCGGTTCCTGTGCTCGTCTCACCGAGCAGCCCTTTACACACACCACACTGAGACACACACAGGCGGTTGGTGATTCCGATAAATTATCGAAAATAAACACATATGATTGAGTACCTGGCTTGTGCAAACACACACACACACACACACACACAAACACACACACACACACACACACACACCACCCCACATGTGTATCTCACCTTAAAACACTGAATGTGGAAGTAAAGGCCCAAAGTGTCGATGATCATAGCGGCTCCTTTCCCCAGTGGCTGTGCACAGCTAGAGCACAACTTCTTCGCACTCACTGACCTGCAAGATTAGATCATTTTTTTTATAGCTAGATAGATTAGGATATAGATAAAGATATGAGGAATTTAACCCCTTAAACGTCTGGGACAGTCCAGACTGTGGGTCCAGACTTTAATTCCTTAAATCCTTTAATCTTGTAATTCTATGCATTAACGAATACGTGAACACTAGACCAGGGGTTTAAGGGCTTAAAATATTTTCTTTATTGTTTGCAGTGGACTCTGCTGTAATATTCATCAGAATTATACCACAGCGCTTGAAGCTGATTGTTTTTGTCTAACAGCAGCTCCGATTAACTCATGAAAAAAAACGTCATTGTAATAGTTGCTGTGGTATAAGAGAAATAAAACACTAGGACAGGAAGCAAATAGAATAAGAGCGAGACCGAGGAAAGCCAGACGCATACACACATCCATAACAACATGCATGAATGAGCATCGTCGAATGGCATGATGGGAAATGACTCACATGCACTTTACTAATTGGTGCAAGTGGTGTGTGTGTGTGTGTCTATGTCCTACCTGTCTGAAGATGAGGGTGATGTGTCTTGTGATGATGGAGATGTGTGTGCCCCTAAAACGTTTTCACACGACCCAGACCTGAGCACATCAGCACGCAGACACACACACACACACACACACACACACACGTACAGGCACATATACATATGAGAAAGCAAGCAGTATTGCGTTTTTTGTTCTTTGTTGTTCCTGGCTTGCTTTCTTTTTTTCAGCATAGCATATCATATCAATATCAGGTCTTTAACATGGAAATGGAGGAAAAATAAAAACCGACAGTAAACAAATAATAATAAAAGGAATCATAATCAAAATGATAAATCTTTCAACTGAAGGTCTTTGCATTTCAAAATAAAGTTCAAGCACAAACGCATGCCGTGTGTCTCAGAGACGAGCTGATCCAAATCCGTAGCGGTACACATGCCCACATGCATGTCGTATGTCATACACATACACACTAAAACACACACACACACACCTCCTCATCCTAGGAGGCTGACTCTGTGATGGGCTCACGTTCCTGTCCAGGGAGGCTGTTTTTTTCCACTCTTGTTTGCTCTCTGATTTGCAGCTCCAAGACCCATCTGTATCGACACACATGTTAACAGGCTATAATACTCTGTGTTTGTGTTTTTCTACATCAGTTTAAAGCAAGTCAATTTTTTTACATCCCACCCACCCTGTGTGAAGTGCAGCTGTGGTGTAGCTGACTGATTCTCCTGAACTTCTGCTCTTTGGTCTTTCTGCTGTGGAGATGATACCGCTTTTGCCTCATCAGACCTGTGTGTGGAGAAAAATCACACAGAAAAGCAGACGCTCGACAAACCGTCGACCTGTAAAACATCGGCGTTCCTTCTATTGGTTGCCATGGTAATAACGTTTCTCAGTGGGTGCAACAACAAATGATTGTTCTTGCTGAAACATTCAGTGTATAGCTCCATCATATCATACGCGATGAAGCGTAAGCAACGTGCGCTCTTCTCTACTCTCTATCCACTCTATCAATTTTTTTTATTCTCCCTTTATTTATTAGATCATTGACTAACAAATCATTCCCTGTCCGATTTCGGTTACAGTTCATGTAGAATCTATTAATACGTTTTATACTACTACAGTGCTGTGAATGCTCGATTCTGATTGGTCAGATAGTTTTGGATTGTTTTTAAGTTCCAGCTCCAGTTCATTTTAATATCTATTGATTTCTATAGTATTCTTTAAAAAATGAACTACACACAAGCACAGGGTTGTACGGTGATAGACAGAAAGATTTGGGGTTTCTTGGCATTGTGACAAGTTGTGATTTTTCTCTCTGTGTTACATGAGAGAAAAAAGAAGACTGGGGAGGAATAGCAAGAACATGAGTGATCACAGGAACGGATTTGTTTGCTGTGGACGTTCTATGACATGAAACTTGAAACGGATGCTCAAAATGACATTCTTTCATTTCTAGAAACAAAATAGAATCTTTGGTAGAAACTGTTGTGTATTGGGACTAACACACTTCAGGATGTATTGTCTCCTGGAAAATACTCAACGTCGGACGTGGTAATAAAGGACATAAATCGGTGTAATAAAGGTATAATAAAGGAAATAAAGGACATCGGACATATTTTAGTCATCCTATAATATGACTTTACAATCCGAGGCCTACGTACAGTACATTAAACCCATTTTGTGGACTATAATTAAATTGAACATTTTTTAATGACTTTGTTATTCCACTAGGGGGCAAAATAGAGCAATCAAAAAGAGTCATAAAAAGTCATCGTATTTACGAGTTGAACTCGTATGAACGCCATCACACCAAGTCGTAACTACGAGTAAGGAAACTCTGAATTTTATATGTTCAATCCTCTACATATTAAGGATAAGCTTTTAAGATTCTGGGCCAATAAACGCCTTTGTTTTCAATGATTATGACCCTCCTGCTCTAAAATGACCGTGTTGTCTATATTCGCTCAGTCACCTGTGTTCTAAACCATTTCTCTGGTTCATCTTCGCTTCTTTCTCCAGCATTTCCTGCTTCCTCTCCCAGTCAGCCAAGGACAACACAATGGTGTCGTGATGGGTTGCTGAAGAAGACAGGGCTTCCGTCATACTGGAGGATGAGTGCGGGGTCAGCGGGGTCACCGTTTCCTCCAGGATCCGTTGCTCCTGTTCAGAATCCATCCGGTTAGGTATGACAACAGGGGAAAAGTCTGCACCGTTATATCAGTACTGAGAGATGCACCTCTTCGTGGTGTTTCCTTTCCTCTTCTTCTACCTCTTTCTGAGCTTTCTCCCACTCATGCTTCAGTCTCTCCTGCTCCTGCTGATATTTCTCCTACAAGGACAGACAGATCACAGTCAACCAGTGCTCTAGTAAAGCTTTACAAGCTCTCATTGACTTCCTATTTAATCCTAAAATAATACTACATTTAATACCTAAAGCTCCAGACATCATTCGGTGTTTGGTTGAATGCGTGTTGTGACGTCACACGACGCGTCTCAACCTAAACCCCTCTGCATATCCTTGATTTTCCGTTCATTTCTGGAGCGATTGTAATGCACTCGTTCTAATACGTTACACACAACAGGCTGTGTTGGTATAGCGGCTTTATATTAATCTACTTCACTTTGTGTCAGGTCGCATCACACTACTCTTGATGAATTTTTATCCTATAATGAAATGTCTAGCATTATATCCTACTCTGCGGTTATATAAACCTCTTCTAGTAGGTTTCAGAAACACAAACATGCCTGGAAAATGAATCTTGGATGTTCCTTGATCAGAGACTTACGTAATCTTGCGTTGCATAATAACAATAAAGATGTAATCGTGCTTGGAGTCTTTGTCATTGTGTAGGTCTCCAATAAGAGACAGAAACCATTAGAGGAATAGAATAGAAAAGGTGAAAGGAGATGAGATGAGAACAGAAGACCACCAGCTTTAAGGCGTGACACTACAGATGAGTGTACGGAATAAAACTCATACAAACAGGCCAGATACCAGCTCAGAACTTCATCCTAAATCCACTGCAATCTATTTACATCTCATGGATGTCCAGTAGTTAGACCTGAGCATCCGTCTCATAGCTGTGGAAGGTCACAGGTCATGTGACACACCCGTGACCTATCAGTGTACCTGTAGCAGGCGCTCCTGCTCCTGCTGCCACCTCTCTTGCCGCTTACGCTCTTCGTTAGGGTCCCAAGTCCAGTGATTGACCCTCTTTGCAAGGTTCAAGATCGGGGTTTCGATCTGACGCAAACAGTTAAACACAGCGAGAAACAAACAAACAAAAAAAAAAAAAACAACAGGAAAAAGGAGGAGAAGGAGAATGACAGGACAGCTTCTACTTGGAGTAAAGGAAAGCAAAAACAGACAGCAACAGGAAAGGTAGACGATGAGAGAGCGTGGTGGAGGTACTCACACATTCGCTGGTGAAGTCAAATCCCTCTGCAGAAAGAAAAAAAAAAGAGAAAGGAGAACATTTACAGTCCAACCACGAGGCTGCTTGTTGCTCTATGACAAGCTAATGACGAAAACAGCGACAGTAATGAACCGACATGGAAAGAGCCTTAAAACTTGTCCAAACAAAGCGTCGTGGAGGACGCTGCAAAAAAAAGAGGACAGTTTATCTGGAACTCATCGTGTTCAGTGGGTTCCACTACTGTAGTTCCCTGAATTTCTATCATTTTTTAACACACCTTTTATGTCAATATTATGTGTTCTTGCAGCAAAAAGGTCAAGATCATTAGTCCTCTTTATGTTTAGGGTCTCATGGTCTAAGCCATAAACATTAAAACCACCTGCTTCATGTACAGTAGTGTAGAATCCCACTGTAGCACCAAACCAGCTCTGACTCTGAGTCTTGGACTCCACATGACCTCTGAAGGTGTGCTGTGGATGTTAACAGTAGCAGATCCTTTACGTCCTGGACGTTTGATGTGTACTGTAGCCTCCGTTAATCAGACTCATTTGTCTGGAGTCCTTCCTTGGACCACTTTTTTAGGTACTAATCACTGCATACTGGACACATCCCGCATGCCCTGCTGTTTTGGAGCTTGGCTCTTGTCAGTCATCTTACACTTGCTCATTTTTCCTGCTTCCAACACATCAAATTCGAGCCGCCGAATACATCAGACTCCCTGACAGGTTCCAGTGTAATAATTAAGTCAATCAGAGTTAATCAGGTCACCTGTAAGTGGTTTTAATGCTATGGCTCATCATTGTATATAATGTAAGTACGCTATATAGGATGTGACACATACACGAGTATGTAGACTATGGGAATACCAGAGGAAGATTGCTAGGGTGTGTTAAAAAATGGGTTCTTACTATGGAGCCCTAGTGAGGACAAAATGGAGAAAAAATATATACTGTATATATTACGGATCAGTTGTAAAAGATCTCATCGTGCCCTCAGCAGGTTTAAATGTGTCAAACATTTCAGAATGGACAGAATCAACAAGGAGCAGACCCTGACAAACGACAAGAAAGTGGCAGAAACGTAGGTGGATGAACGCGCCCTCCTTCTCCACTCAAACTGGAGGAGGAAAAGCCCTGGTTATGAGCCGGGTTTACCTGCAGGCGCGAAGAATTCCCAGCGTAACTTAGAGCTACTGGAGGTATGTGTGGGATCTGACACACACACACACACATATATACACACATATACAAAAAAAAAAACAGCCAGAGAATGAGAAAAGATGGATTTTTAAAAGAGTGAGAAAATGAACAGAGAGAGAGAGAGAGAGAGAGAGAGAGCGAGAGCGAGAGAGAAAGCCAGAAACAGGGATAAAAAAATACAGAGTGAGAAATCCAGAAATCCAAAGTAAATTGAAATTGTATAAGCGAGTTTAAAGACAGGAGAGTGTCAATGAACTGTGGGATGTTTATTTCTGTTACCTGACAGAGTCAGCGAGTAAGAGGTAACGTCAGCCTTTCTGGACTCACTGAAGGAATTCTCGTCAGATTTCAGGTCTAATCCGTCTGAACAGCTCATCTAAACGTTGGGGAAAGGTGACATGATGATTTCACAAGTCGAAAGCGTCAGAATTCACACATTCAGAGTGTGAATCTAATCTCAGTGTATTAACCCTTATGTTATGCATCGTATTCGTTATATCCAGTATATCTGATCAAACTAAAATTTATGGAAATCCTTCAAACCTAGCAGTTACGAATGCTCGGACTTAACCCATTAATCCCCCGACTGCACACTTCCTATAGTCCTAATACACACATTTGTAAGTTTTCTTGCTCTTTAATCACAGCATTTTTCTAAGAAGTGAAACGTTTTATTTCTTTTCATATACTCAGTTCATACGAAATGTTTCCAAGCCTAAGGTTAAGTATCTGAGAGGTGTTTCTATTTCTATTTTTACTTGTTGACGTCCTACGTTCTGCATAAAGAGCCTGTGTATTATAGTGCCTTTACAATATATGTTGCACTATTAATTATATGTCATTGAAATGAATTAGACTTACAGTTTAATGGTCCACTGAACTCCAGCAAAATTAGAAAACTGACTTAGGGCTTTCTTAAGTTGCTGCACTGTAGTGTTTGTTTCAGAGCCTGGATCAAATGCTAACGGACACTGGAGGTGAGAAAGCAATGGAGCGACTGTTTTAAAAACGCTGTCTGATGTCCCTTAATCTGAACAATGTTGTCCTGATGAAAATGAGAAAATTACAAGGACTGCACTTTAAAAGAAAGCCGCGATAAGCTCACAGAGCTGCGGCCTATACAGCCTGACAGACAAGAGAAGCCAGACAACTATGAGAAGAACCCGGGAACATAAACAGGGTTGCTCTGACCAATCAGAGGAAAGTTTACTCACATGTTCCAAGTGAACTTAGCCATAGAGAAAATGTGACATTTGTGAGCAAAGCACAGATCTACAAGTCTGAAAGCCTGTTTATTAGTCCACATTAAGGTACCTGGTCAGTGACAGGAGTGGCTGTTGTAGGGAGCAAGTGTGTTTCTCGAAGCTCTGTCACGATGGTCGTCTTCACCACACAGTTGCGCTTCACTGCTGTATCTGGGCCGGTTTGCTTTCCTACAACAAGCGATAAGAAATAACTGGTAACGTCTGAAGAGATTTACAGTACAGAGTAAATGAGGAACAGATAAAAGCAGTTGAATAAATGATGAAGTCTTAATGCTCAATTCGGATATTTTGCTCGGATCTGATTTTTTTTGTTTGGCTGTTCACATTACCTTTTAAAATCTGGCCTATATCAGATACCACTGTGAACTGTTTGCTGTTTCGAACTGACCCTCATGCGCAAACGAACAATAACAATGATGTCACACGCAGCACGCCGTTGCGCTAAAGTTGGCGAGGTTATGGAGGAAGTAAGCATTTTCGCTTTTCTTTCTAAATGTTTGTGTAACGGCAGCACAGAGACGCAGTGTTTTGAAAATTTTCAGATGTCGAAGGCAACTTTTGATTATTTGATCCGTTTTGTAGGCGTAGTCACGTTTGTGTGCGTACTCGCCGGCGCATAATTGTGACGAACGTCGATGTAGATTGACGTAAAAGTCGCATCAAATCCGCCTCGGTTGTTCACACTGCGGCCACATTGGAAAAAATCAGATTTGGGTCTGAATCAGGACCACATATGGAAGTGGTCTGAATCTGATTTGAAAAAATCAGCTCTGGGCTAGATTTGAGTGTTCACACTACTCCTGAAGAAGTCTGACCTGGTCACTTGACCCCAAAAAAATTAGATTTGGGCCACTTTTACCTGCAGTGTGAACGTGGCCTTAGTGACCTAGAGGCCATATAGGGCTTGAGATGATCTCCCAGCCATTTTGTACCAGTGCCTTATACACAAACAGACAAATCTTTAATTTAATCAATACAACATGGCATGAATTGGATAAATACAGAACGATCACTCTATTTTGGCTCCCATCGTTTTCAACCATCTGTGGACTGAAGCAGGCTGAAGTATGAAAATGTTTAAAGGGTGTTTTGAGAAATCAAGCTGTCTTCAGTATATCAGAGACAAAATGCAGTATCATGCAGTATGATCATAAATCCCAAGGCTTATTGCGGTGCTGCTATAAAGACTGATGCTGAGGTAATATTCTATTATGTGGGATTTTTATTAAAGCTGTCACAAATAAAAATTTTAAAACGATCGTCACTCTATGTACAGTATGTATATTACAGTCGGTAATGATCGAGAATGGAAACAAGTCTGTTTTTAATGAGGTAATCTCACAGTAAAAAGAAAAACGGAATATTCTTTTAAATCTAAATAAAATATTAAATTAAAAAAAGTATAAATTATTAAAAAAGAAATTCTAGAAATTCTAATGAACGAAAAGTAACCGAAGCGCTCGAGTGTTTATACAACTCCCGTAACTTCCTTTTTTACTGGGGTGTAAATATGAGGTGACACACAGGCTACATTTTCAACACGAAGAAGATGGTTATACTGAAAAGAAACAACAGGCACACACACACACACACACACACATACGCAAACACACACACAAACACACACAGACACACACAAACACACACACACAAACACACACACAGACACACACACAAACACACACACACACACACACACACACACACAAACACACACACAGACACACACACAAACACACACACACACACACACACACACACACAGACACACACACACACACACAAACACACACACAGACACACACAAACACACACACACAAACACAAACACACACACACACACACACACACAAACACACACACACACAAACACACACACAAACACACACAGACACACACACAAACACACACACACAAACACACACACACACACAGACACACACAAACACACACACACACAAACACACACACAGACACACACACAGACACACACACAGACACACACAAACAAACACACACACACACACACATACACAGACACACACAAAAGTAGCCTAAGATAAGAGCAGAACAGTCTCCAACCTGTTAGCTCTGAATCGGTGACAGATTTGGACGTCTCGTCCTCCGTTCTCTGTTTAATTGGTTCGGTTTTTTGAATAGCGGAAATCTGAGTGCACTCCTGAGCTGAGAGTTCACTTCCCGCTGAGATTTCTGACACTTGTTGACGACTCTGACTTGATTTGGGTGGCGTTGGGTTGAAGGAAACGGGTCTCACTGGACTCTCTCTTTTGTCCTCTACGGTGGAGTCACCGTTCACACGCACCAGGCCATCATTCTGAAGCAAAATAATAAATATGTGCAACCAACATATGAATATGTAATAAGGTCCAAAAGCCTACAAAGAAAAACTTAAAGACTAAACTAAAGCTAAAAACCCTTAATTTGTCTCATATTAACAAATACACACATTTATTTGTCTGTTATCTATTAAGGTCTCAAGCATTGACAATAACACATACATAATGACATAGAATATTTATCAACACTTTCCAGCCAATCAGAATCACGCATTTAGCATCTCCGTGCTATAATGAGTAAGGCCATTAGGTATTATCTTAGATTAGTGTTTCCTTTTTAAGTTTGCAACAGGACTGGGATTTCTCAGGTCAGGACAAAAAACCCATCTATTTCAGATAGATGGCCTCACCTGGTTTCATGCAGACATGAAATGCAGCTCTGTGCAATAAGGCTCACGGTGGTTGTGTGTGTGTTTACATCAACACCGAATGGTGTAAAGAACTGCTTGTTTCTAGTTACTGCTCATCGCTAGTGGAGTTTGTGACTGTTAGACGCAGGGCATTTTATTTACCATGGGAATTCAGCACGGTTTTCATTGTCGGAGTTTACATTCCCCCCAGCGCTAATGCTAAAGAGGCTCTATGTGAACTCTATGGGGCTATTAGCGATCTGCAGAACGTTCACAGGATGTTCACTCTGACGGACTGTTTATCATCGCCGGAGATGCAAATCTCAAGTCAGTGCTCCCTAAATTCCACCAGTATGTGGAATTCTACAAAGACAGGGGAAAACATGCTGGATCTTTATTACACAAACATCCCGGCTCGTATCGTGTGAGACCCCACCCCCAGCTCTTCTACTCAGACCACATCTCTGTTGTGCTAATTCCAACATACCGACCAGACGCTCTAAACCAGTTCTAAAGCAGGTGAAAAACTCACCAGCAGGAGCCACCTCTGCTCGTCAGGACTGTTTTGAGTGCACTGACTGGAACATCTTTAGGGAGGCTGCAACCATGAACCCGAGGGAGTACAGGGCATCAGCGACTAGCTACAGTGGCAGGTGCATTGATGACGTGACTGTCTCCAAGACCATCACCACACGCTCCAACCAGATGCTGTGGATGACTACTAAGGTGCATGCGCTTCTGAAGTCTAGAGACCTAGCCTTCAGAGCAGGGGACAGGGCAGCCCTAAGAACAGCTAGGGCCAAACTGTCCCTGGCCATTAGAAAAGTAAAGCGTGCACGTGCCCAGACAAGCCACTTTCAGGACAGCAGAGTCACCAAGCACATGTGGCAGGGCATCCAGGCGATCATGAATTACAAAACAGCTTTACCTGCCTGTGACAGTGACACCTCCCTCCCAGATAAGCTGAACGAATTTTTGCTCGGTTTGAGGTGCAGAACCACATAGCAAGCAAGGGAGCAAGCCTCCCCCAACGACCAGGTACTCTATGCAGAGGTAACCCACAGAAGGCTGCTGGACCAGACAACATTCCTGGCAGGGTGCTCAGGGAATGTGCAGAACAGCTAGCGAATGTCTTCACTTACATATTCAACATTTCCCTGACCTGCGCTGTTGATCCTACGTGCCTCAAGACAACCACCATCGTCCCTGTCTACAGTGTCCTGCCTCAATGACTTGTCACGAGACACATTAAGACCCAGTTTCCACCCTCAATAGGACCCCCTGCAGTTTGTGCATCATCCAAACTGCTCCACGGACGGTGCCATTGGCACGACCCTTAATTTAACCCTCGCACACCTGGACAATAAGACACTTATGTACAAATGCTGTTCATTGACTTCAGTTCAGCATTCAACACAATCATCCCTCAGCACCTGATTGAGACGTTGAGCCTGCTGGCCCTGAACACCTCCCTCTGCACCTGGATCCTGGACTTCCTGACTGGGATACCTCAGTCAGTCCGGATCGGAATCAGCATCTTCAGCCACCACACTGAGCATTGGAGCCCCTCAGGGCTGTGTGCTCAGTCACTGCTGTTCACTATCCTGAATCACGACTATGTAGCAATGCACAGCTTGAACCGTATCATCAAGCTCGCCAATGACACGACCATGGTGGGTCTCAACAGCAAAAACGATGAGTCAGCATACAGAGATTAGGTGCAACTGCTAACTGCCTAGTGTAGCGCCAACAACCTGTCTGTGTGTGTTCTGTTTGTAATGAAGAAAATAACAGAATAACTTTTACCTTAACATGCTTATTAGAAGGCTGATTAAATTTGGGCTGGCTGTATGGTTTCGGTGTTAGTAAAGGCACAGGTCTGGATGGAGCAGGCGGTATCCAAACAGGTGAGAGAGGGACGTCAGGGGTTTGGGCTGTTCTGAAGGGAGAAAGAGGTGCTTCTAAAGATTTGGAGGCAAGGGAAAGTGAGCAGGATATGTCTGGAGATTTGGAGTCTCTGGAGGACGTCTCTGGAGAAAGAACTGGAGAAAGTTCGACTTCTGATGTTTTGGAGTCTTGAACTATAGAAAGTTGGACTTCTGATGTTTTGGAGTCTTGAACTGGAGAAAGTTGGACTTCTGATGTTTTGGAGTCTCGAACTGGAGAAAGTTGGACTTCTGATGTTTTGGAGTCTCGAACTGGAGAAAGTTGGACTTCTGATGTTTTGGAGTCTCGAACTGGAGAAATTTGGACTCCTGATGTTTTGGAGTCTCGAACTGGAGAAAGTTGGACTTCTGATGTTTTGGAGTCTCGAACTGGAGAAAGTTGGACTTCTGATGTTTTGGAGTCTCGAACTGGAGAAAGTTGGACATCTGATGTTTTGGAGTCTCGAACTGGAGAAATTTGGACTTCTGATGTTTTGGAGTCTCGAACTGGAGAAAGTTGGACATCTGATGTTTTGGTGTCTCGAACTGGAGAAAGTTGGACTTCTGCTGTTTTAGAGTCTGTATTTTCTGGAATTCTAAAGTCTTGGGTAGGTGATAAATCTGAAGTGTTGAAGTGACTCCCTGACATTATACTCTGTGTTATCTGTTTAAGATCCTGGTCACTGGAATCAGTTTCTATATCACCAAATAATCCAGAAATTTCGGCTTCTTCCGTCAGCGCGTACGCAGGTTGGAGTGTCGCAACAGAAGGGAGTTTTGGAAGCTGGAGTTTCTCCAATATGGCATCGCTGATGGTGAAGCGGAGGGCATAGCGCTGTAATATGGCTGCTTTCTCCTCAGGAGTCGAGGCTTGGCAGTATAACTCGTGCAGCTCCTGCTCTCGACGCTCCCTAGAGCAATTGGAGAGAGAGAGAGAGAGAGAGAAATACAAACAATTATTTTCTCAAGAAATTCTCAAGACTTCACAGATAAAAAGACTTTATTTTTCATGCTTTATATACAATGCAGGATGAAAGAGAATCCAAGGACATGAGAACATGATGAAATATCTTGTAATATCTTGTTTTTGAGGTCAATCAGGACTCACAGCCACTGCAGGCCCACTTTTCCCACAAATCTCCCCTATATTTATCTTAGAGTTGATCTGTTAATAAACCCAAACTCCACGTTAAATAACTGTATAAAGTTGCAGGAAAATGTATACAATGTACAGATACAGTACTTATTGCTGTAGCCACAAATAATTTTATTTTATACATAATAGAGAAAGAGAGCATTATAGTGATGATCTCACTTCTCCTCCACAATCTCTTTGTAAGTCTTGATGCTCTTCCTGCGATTAGAACTTCCTTCTGGTGTCATCATTTTCTCCATCATCTTCCTCTCCTCCTCTTTCCTAATCAGGTCCTGAGAGGCACTGCGCCTACGATTCTTCCACCGAGCTAAGTCCTGTATATCCACACACACACACACACACACACACACACACACACACACACACACACACACACACACACACGTCTTCAGGATGGTGGTTTTTGGGTAACATGACAGACTGCATCACACAACACCATTGCATCATGTTTATTGCTTACTTATATAACAATATAAGGAAATTATGCATGTAGTTTTTTCCAAAGACGGACACATGTGTAATATATGTGTGAACAGAAGATATGTCTGCACTCTTTTTTTTTTTGCATGTAGTCTTCATTTGGCTGTGACTCACATCCTGCCATTGGTCCTCCTCCTCTTTGACCCTGTTGTACTGGTTGTGTAGCCCCTCGTGTCGTGTTTGGCTGTGTGGTGACAGAGAGTCCACGTCCTCCTCATCATCACGCATGTCAATTAAACTGATGCTCCTGTAAACAACAAACCAATGCGGGAAAAAAAAAACGTTAACATGCGGACGCACAAATCCAAGGGCCGAAACTTGATGAGGTTTGTATTTTCAAATCCAGTTCAGGATGAAGAAAGACAAGGAAATGAAATAATCAGTCCAAAGTCGGTAAGTTAGGAAACAGTCTTTAGAATGCATTCTCAACACCATCATGCTAGGTGTAAGCCATAGTGTATAAATCCTACGGTATATGCTAGTCTAGTAAACTTAGTTAGACTCAAGATTGGATCAGGACGTTTTTTTTCCGGATGCAGGAGAGTAAGAGGTTAATTTCATGCAAAAGAATTTTCAGCAGGTCAGATAGATAGATAGATAGATAGATAGAGAGAGAGAGAGAGAGAGAGAGAGAGAGAGAGAGAGAGAGAGAGAGAGAGAGAGAGAGTCAACAGAACACAACAAAAAACAGGCACTTACTCAGTTTCATCAGAAACACTAGATGACTTGTGACTGACTCTAGAATGTTAAAAAAGTTAAAGGAAGAAGATTGTGAGCTTTGGATAAAAGCAGCAATAATATTAATAAAAAATGTTTTTTTTTTAAATAATAATAAGGCTACAGTACTTGCAGTGCATGGACCCCTAATAATATCAACAGTAATCATTTCACAGAAGCTGAAAATCGAAATATCAGCTTCTTTTCTAGATCATTTTGATAACATTCAGACGTAATATATAGAAATGTCTCCCCCGTGCACCAGCGTCACAAAACATACAGTTACTTTTAATTACTCGAATTTGTTTTCATACATATTCCTGAAGCTAATCACCTGAGAATGTGTACAGAAATGCAGCTCACATACTTCACTTTAAACACGTGATTTACAATTAGTGTGAACAAAACATGAGACATGAATGATTGCTAATCTTATGAGAAATATGTCATGAAACTTAGCGAACCCGTATATGCTTTAATTTAACAAAGAGCAGTGTCAAGTACAGACGTCTGATATATATATATATCTGTGTGTGTGTGTGTGTGTGTGTGTGTGTGTGTGTGTATATATATATATATAAAAAATGTTTCTCTTATTTGGTGAAAGCAGTAGTAACAACAACATTTAACCTATAAAGTACTGCACTAATCGTTTAATTGTACACATTTAATTCAATTCGGTGGCATGATAAAATCGAAAAACAAAGCAAACATACTTAAAACTCTGAGTTAAACATATAACGTTATAATTTTCTAGATTTACTTAAGGAATTTGATATATTTTAAATGTCAGACTTTTATTCAGATTACATTATTTAAATAAGAAAAAGAAATGGTTGTTATTGGATTGTTGGCTGCTTTGGGTTTGGACAGGTAATATACGTAAGGACAAGAAGGAACATGTGTAGTTGTTTTGATCATGTGTGAGAGAGAGAGACAAGGAGAGAGAGAGAGAGAGAGAGAGAGAGAGAGAGAGACAAGGTTAAGGAGCTTCTCACGTCAAGGGGAAAACATCATCATCCAGGCAAAACGTGTGCCGTGCATCAGGGTCAGGTAAAGGTAAAGGGCTTTGTGCCTGGGCCCCGCCCACAACATCAATTTCCCCACCTATCATGCACATATCTGCTTTCTGCCCATCCAGAATTTGAGGGCATTTTCTAGGCATGTCATCAACTTCTGCTGGGGGTGGGGTCACAGATCTAGGGGTGGGGCTGAGAGTGTAGCCATGGTTACTGAAGCGAAAGATGGGAAGAGAAATATCATTTCAAGTTCAAAACAAATATAAATGCTAAAGGTTATTTGGACAAAAAAAAAAAAAAAAACACTTTTGGTTAGTCCCAACAGAACATGTACATTCAGGTTTATTTTAAAACTTCATTGCCAGGCCTTGAAAGCAAACCCAAAACTCTGATCCTGGGTTAAGTTATCCTAGAGTTAAAGCATTTACTACCAGTATTATCCAAAATTACTTACAAGTACGGCAAAATAAAATCCAAGGCCCAAGGACTTTACACCGCACATTTTTCCAGATCATTTTGCAAACAAGTCCACTAGTCATTAGTCCAGTAAACAAATACTGATTGTGTACCAACAAGAGCAAATTGTACTTGGGGTTGGGGCAAGATGTTCATTGCTCAATGTTTACTATTACTAGACCAGACATTGGTGTTAGGTCTTGTTTGTGCTCTTCCTCTGTTCATGTACGTAATTTAGAGAATCCCTGACTCCCAGAGAATGGGCAGAACAAGATAAAGAGGAGAAGGTAGTGAAGCAGTTAATCATCAGACTCCTAACCAGCAGTGTGGACCAACCATAGATCCCGTTTTTGGAGGTGGGGTTAGATACACCAACATCTTTACAAATTGTGATTCATTTTAATATCCTGTAGTTGTGTTCATTAGTAGAACAGCAATAAAAATCCTCAGTCTTGGACTTTACCATGTTATCATACTGTACCACCGTCTCTCGTATTTGCCTAGTAGCATTATACAGGATCTGATATTCAAACTTGATACTAGCTAAGATAACTTGCCCATTCTCCTATAAATCTTCTGAAGCATCAATCCTTAGTCTGTAAAGCTAATAATAGGAGACCTTTTACTAAATTTGTGGACTAAGATGCTGTCAAGACATTATAAACAACCCACAACTCCACTCTCGCTGAGTTGAGATTGAGGTATACCTGTACATGTACATCTAGAACACTGCCTCGGCATGTGGCTGGCTCAGGTTTCTATTCATAATCTGCCACCTGAGAACTAGCTGTACGAAGTGTTGTGTTTATCTGAGTTGCCCAAAGCTACTCTTCATTTTTGCACTTGAGGA
This sequence comes from Tachysurus vachellii, assembly GCF_030014155.1. Classification (NCBI taxonomy): domain Eukaryota; kingdom Metazoa; phylum Chordata; class Actinopteri; order Siluriformes; family Bagridae; genus Tachysurus; species Tachysurus vachellii. Next base: position 36,047,364 of record NC_083461.1, on the reverse strand, counting down.
TGATAGCCAACCTTTCACCTTTGACTGTATCAAACTCAATGTCCGTATGCTTGTTTTCCACTGAAATGACTTATAAGTGTACTTTGTGTTCATGTACTTCGCCCAGAGAATCCACAGAATGGGCAGAGTACAGGAACTGTAGAGAAGATGGTGGAGAAGTTCACCATCAGACCCCTAACTAGCAGTGTACAGTGAGCCCAGACCCACTGATGGTACAGTATGGACTGATGGTATACAAATGGATGGCAACTCAGAGATGTCAACATTCTCTTTTCATGTTAACCAATACCAACAATACCACATGCACTTGTGCCCCAACAACCAGTTCAATGTCCAGAAAATAAAAATACCATATGAAAGGTAATGTAAAGAGAATCAACCAGTCCCGGGAATTCCTTTGGAGAAAACCTGGGATAAGAATTGAGGTGAAAATGAGCATGCCCACAATCCTACATCCTTTGATACATCCTTTGCTGGTGTTTTATTAAGTCAAACTCACTGCCATCTCTGGATATATATTCTTGTTAGAGATGAAGTTCATCCTTGGAAGACAAGAAATACACTATACAGAATGAATCAAGCCACTCAAGACATTGTGATGCATAGTTCCAAAAATCCATGCAATGCTTTTCATTATATCCAGCTGCCCGGGTTGTTTTCAACCTGCCTAAGTTCTCACATACCACCCCATGGCTGCGATCCCTCCACTGGCTTCCTGTAGCTGCACGCATCAGATTCAAAACACTGATGCTGGCCTACAAAGCCAAAAATGGACCAGCTCCCTCTGACCTCAAAGCCCTCATCACTCCTCGCACTACACCCCACACCCTCCGATCTCCCAGCACTGCTCGACTGGTTCCACCATCTCTCAGGGTAAGAGGCAAGTATACTTCAAGACTCTTCTCTGCACTCGCACCAAGGTGGTGGAATGAACTTCCCCTAGAGATCCGGACAGCTGAGTCACTGGTTATTTTCAAGCGGCGGTTGAAGACCTACTTATTCAGGAAACACTTCAACTAGCACTTCTTTCCTTATCTTTTGCATTTTAAAAAAAAAAACTCATGGTATCTCAAGTATGTACCTTAGAGATTTAAGCACTTATGTACGTCGCTCTGGATAAGGGCGTCTGCCAAATGCTGTAAATGTAAATGTAAATAACCCCATGGCTGGTCACCTAGGCATGGAAAAAAGCTGTACATGAAGCTGGCTTATAATCTAAGACCAAAAAACTGAGACAGTTCCTGGGGCTGGATGGATCATGCTGAATGTTTGTTCCTAACTTTTAGGTTCTTGCTAGCCTGCTGACTGATTTCAATAAAAAAGGAAGTTCTATGGATCCACGTCATTCCTGACCCCCTTAAAACACTTTCCCGATTTCACCCTCCTTATTGTGTAGCAGACAAGCAGATAAACCAAGCACCCGCTGCAGTGGCTCCACCACATGAGGACATCGGTATCTGGCCCTATAGTCATTTAAATTTACAGTACAGTGATACCTCGAGATACGAGTTTAATTCGTTCCGTGACCTTGCTCGTATATGTCAGTGCACTCGTATCTCGAGGTATCACTGTATACACGTTGTGGATGATGATGATAGAAGCAGAGTAACTTTCCCATCAAGTTCCAGTTGTCTCTACTGGTTCCCGTTTGATCATTTTCTTGTTTATTTTTTTGTGTTCATTCGAAAATTCCCTATGTTTGACTAGAAACAATTGCAAGACATCTGTAGGAGGGTCAATACATCTGAATGGTTGGAATAAAATACTATTACTCAGTAGTGCTACAGTACATACACAAGTCACAAAACACGTCAAAGCAAAAGAGCACACAGTAAAACATCCAATTGCAATCAAGGGTCCAGAAAATCAAACCTAAATCCACAATGTCTTCCACACAAACCAAGCACAAGGAAATATAGTTAGAGTCACCGTGCAAGCAATTTCATCAAGTTAATCAAACAGAATCAGAACTAACGAGATGCTCATTTAGCCAATCACACTTAACCTCAATGTAAACGTACTGCAATTCAAATACAGTACTGCTATACATTCTTACATATAAATGAAGGCCACAGGATTTGCACAATCATGCATATACTTATCCTAACCTCTCCTGAGTACTTTTCTTTTCTTGTCCACCGGTTTTGAGGTTTGCCTGGTATTGCCCGCTCACAGACTTCTTTTTTCCGTGGACACCTCCAGGTTTAGGCAAAAAAGCATTAAACTGATTCCCGCTCGGTTTTTGGTAAGATCCTGTCTTCCTTGCGAGCATGTCATCTTTCTCCAGGTAAGGAAGCAGGCTTCCATCATCATACTCATCACCATTATCTGGATCATTATTGTAACTGTCACAACGAACAATACAGGTCGATGATGAACCAAGAACTTCTGTCTCCTTTCGGGTGGCAGATGACGATACCTTTGGTTCAGATTTTACCTGTTGAGGTCTTCAACACAAATACACAGAGACCACACCTGTAAGTTTGTGAGATATGGGCCATCTTGCAAAGTGTGCCAACTCATGCCCAGGATTTCAGTTAACGTATGTTAGTATGAAGTAGTACATCACACCAACCAGAACAGCCCCTGCCCTCAACCATAAGGGGGTGAAGCTGCAATTTATGAGTGTGTAGAGTATACACAAACTGACTACACCATATATTATCATGGACAGTTCAGAACACTTTCACAAGTAAAGGTTGACTGTAATACAAACCAATTGTAACTTGTTAGCTTATATTAGTTAGTAAATCAGCTCACACTTCAATCATTTGTTTAATAAAGAAATCAATGTTAATTGAAGAGACTGACTCATAAACTCAGTGTATTTTATCTTCTGTTATAAAAAAAATTGCAACTGGTTTGGACAATTCGATATGCCGCACACCCAACACCATGCAAGCCCACCTCTGTCCCACTTTGAATCGCTTTGTTTTAATATTTCTATCCAAGAACGAATCTCGTGCTTCACTCTTGCTGTCGTTCGGAACCGAATCAGCTGGATGTGTTTCCTTCTTAGTGCCAGGCAGAGGGAGGAACCGATTGAACACATTTCCACTCGCTTTCTGAAATGTTCCAGTCCGCCGGGCCATCATGTCATCCTTCTGTAAGTCAGGCTGTCTTTCTTTTTCTTCCTCCTCTTCCTCTTCCTCATACACCTTCTCATCAATCACTTTCTCAGCCAGCCTCATCTCAAGAGCCTCACGCTCGGCAAGGGTCAAGAGGTGTTTGGGGTCAGTAATAGAGGGCTGCGTAAATGGGATCTTGAGGGGTGACGATGGGATACTTGAACATCCACTGAGCAGATATGTTTACGATAACGGATATAGAGAAAAAACGGAGAGAAAGGATAAGTACAGAGATACACAGAAGTGGACAACAGAGGAAACTAACATCTAGTCTATATAAGGTCTGATGCAGGTATTTAATAATGCAGATTAGATATTGTGCCACTTCCTCCATCTCAACACACACACCGTTCTAACTGTAGCTACACTCCTTATAATTCAAAACCTAAATCAAAAACTTCCAGCATGTTTCAACCTAATCACTGATCATCTGTAGTGTGTTCAATTATCACAGGAGAAAATACTGACAGTTTTCTGTACTAGGAAATGTGGCGTGGAAATGAAAGCAGACCTCTGGAACGTCATTTAACAACAAGAATTTTATTTGTTTTCTTGAAGGAGTCTCCAGTTTCAGCAGTCTAAAATTTTCTATTTTCAGGATGTTTTATTCCTTACATAATATCAGTAAAGAATGATGCGTCTGTGCTTCAACAAAGACCAGAAGATGCTTGATTAAATGAGTTAAATGGGGATCTCAATTCCAGACAATATTTCTACTGAGGACTGACTTTTGCATGGCACATGAATTGTGTACTGTAAGTGTGCAAAACTGGAGCTGACTTCTTATAGCAAGTTAATGCTTGAAACTATGAGCCTTTAAACAACAATGACCTTGATTTAGTGTGTAAGGCAGGCGAGTACAGAGAGTGGCTTCTGCTGGTTGGAATGAAAATTTGAACCCACACCAGGTTGTTCTGGATAAGATTGGACACCCTGGGAATTAATTAAAAAAAAAAAAAAAAAAACTAAATTGCTCACTTGGTTTAAAAATAAAAAACAAAAAACTAAGAATTGTTTTTATTTGGTCAATAAAAACCAAGAAAACCCAAAAGTTTTAATGAGAAACGTAGACTTTTCTTTCTCACCTACATTTAAAACAAGTCATGTAGCATCAAGTCAACTATGTAGCGTCAAGTCAAGTAATTATAAAAAAAGTTAAATAAATTTACAAAAAAATAAAAAATAAATGTTTTGAAAGCCTTAAATCTAATCTTTCTGTCTTTCTGGCCCTGTAACTAGTCTCTGATCCAATGTGCTGCCTTCACTTATTACTTATTGGCTCTGCAATACTATTTGTTCAGGTAACGCCACAACTACAACAAAAGTGATGTTTTACTTTTAAAAGTTTGACAAAGTAAAGGAAAGCTCTTCGTTTTGTACTTTTAAATGTTTATCACACAAAGCAGACGAGCAAAGCAGAACTGTACAATGAAAACTGACCTGAAGACCTGCCCAGTTACATGCCTGCACAAGCGCTAAGCCTAAACCAATCAATCCCAGAGCATTGAGCAAGCAGTGAGGTGTGTGAGAGTGTCTGAAACTATCTAGTCTATATGCTCAAGTGTGTCTACGAGCATGCGTGTGTATCCTACTCTCTCTCTTGCCCTGAGCTCATCCCAGCGGTGGGCATGGCAACAGTTGCCGAGGAGAGGAGGTGTTGCAGCGTCTCTGACTCATCCTTCCCACCCTCTTCTTCCTGCCTTTCCTCTTCCCAGGAAATGCTCTCCATCTTAGTCACGCCCCCAAATGTCACAATGCGCTTGCGGTCGCCACGGGAACGCGCCGGGTCGAGAGCGACCTTCACCGAGGAGGAGGCGCGGCAGGACTGACACAGAGGTGGCGAGTCACTGCACCACACACAAACACACACAAGTAAACACACACCCACACACAGGCACATTGTACACACCACATGCACACAGGCACAAACTAAATACACAGTTTTATTATTATTGGGGGAAATAATTATTTGATCGCCTGCTGATTTTGTAAGTTTAATCCCTTACAAAGTAATGAACGGTCCATAATTTTTATGGAAGGTTTATTTTAACAAAGAGAGACCAAAAATCCAGAAAAAAAACATTAAATAAAGTTTATGAATGAATTTTTATTTGATTGAATGAAATAAGGGGGGGCACGGTGGCTTAGTGGTTAGCACGTTTGCCTCACACCTCCAGGGTTGGGGGTTCAATTCCCGCCTACGCCTTGTGTGTGTGGAGTTTGCATGTTCTCCCTGTGCCTCGGGGGTTTCCTCCGGGTACTCAGGTTTCCTCCCCCAGTCCAAAGACATGCATGGTAGGTTGATTGGCATCTCTGGAAAAATTATCCGTAGTGTGTGATTGCGTGAGTGAATGAGAGTGTGTGTGTGTGTGTGTGTGCCCTGCGATGGGTTGGCACTCCGTCCAGGGTGTATCCTGCCTTGATGACCGATGACGCCTGAGATAGGCACAGGCTCCCCGTGACCCGAGTAGTTCGGATAAGCGGTAGAAGATGAGTGAGTGAGTGAATGAATGAAATAAGTCAAGCAAAACATGACTTAAAACTTGGTGGAGAAACCCTTGTTGGAAAGTACAGTGGTCAGAGGAGGACCACACATCTAAGGAGGGATTTTGGTCCACTCCAATTTGCAGATACTCTCTAAATCCCGAAGGTCAATACTTCAGCTCTTTCCACAGATTTTCAATGAGATTAAGTTCCAGAGACCGGCTAGGCCCATCCAGGATCTTAATGTGCTTTTTCTTGAGCCACTCCTTTGTTGCCTTGGTTGTATGTTCTCGGTCATTGTCATGCTGGAAGACCCATCTTTAGTGTTCTGGCTGAAGCCAGGAGGTTCTTATCCAAGATTCTATGGTACATGGCCCTGAGCAGGGAAACAGCCCCAACAGCAGAATGTTTCCACCTCCATGTTTGACAGCGAGGATGGTGTTCTTAGGCTCATATCCAGCATTTCTCTGCCTCCAAACTTGGTGAAACAAATTTGATGCTCAAATTTGGTCTCATCTGATCACATCACATTTCACAAGCCTTCTCTGAATCATTCAGGTGTTCACTGGAAAACCTTCAGACTGGCCTGTAAATTTGCCTTCTTAAGCAAGCGGATCTTGTGGGCACTGCAGGATCTCAATCCATTACGGCCAAGTGTGTTACCAATGGTTTTCTTAGGGGGTTTTTACACCTGGTCACTTCATGCGTTTTCTGTGATCAGATAGCTATCCGATCGTAAAAAGACCAGGTCTAAATGCCCTCCGAAATGGTTTCGAGACGGATATAAATCCGATCGTACAAACCCCTTAAGGAGGTGGTCTGGGACGCATTTCAGATGAAACTGGACAGGTGTAAATGAATGTGGTTGTTCAAGCCACATATGTCAGCGCTATACTCCTCCCAAACGGAAGTACGTCACTCGCAGGTGACTCGCGAGTCGTGCATCGCGCCAGAAATAATTATGTTTTCCCACCAGCGCTGCTCCGATCTTTCACCCAGGTGTCTCGTTTGGTCTTAAAATGCACTGCTGCCGTCAGCGAAAATGCAGCAAACAGTAAATGCTGTTTTTTGTAGCAGCCGCATACACCAAAGGGTGTTCCATTTCAATTACCCCGGAAATGAGGTAAAATATATTTGCGTTTTGGGCGGGAGTAGAAAGATCGGATCGATATCCGATTTGCCGAGACGCATTTTTGTGGCCTAATGTAAATGGAACAGTTTTAACAAATCAGATAGCTATCGGATCAGAGAAAACACATGAAGTGACCAGGTGTAAAAAGGCCCTTAGTGACTGTGGTCCCAGCTCCCTTGCGATCATTAACAAGCTTCTCTCCTGTAATTCCAGGCTGATCCCTCACCTTTCTCAGAATCATCCTTACCCAATGAGGTGAGATCTTGCATGAAGCTCCAGAGCGAGAATGATTGACTGATATCTTGTATTTCTTCCTTTTCCAAATTATTGCGTGCCTGTTTCTCACCAAGCTTCTTGCTACAATCTACAATCTTGTTCCTGTCTACAATCTTGTTCCTGACATCCTTTGACAACCTTTTGGTCTTGCCCATGGTAGTGGAGCGGTTTGAATAGAAGAGATTGATTCAGTAACAGGTGTCATTTATACACATAATGAGATGAGATTAGAATTACTTTCCTAAAGGGACCGGACTAATTTGTGTGCGTAACCGCTTTGTGGGGGTCAGAATTCTTGCTGGTTGACAGGGGATCAAATACAATTTAATTTATAACCCTTCTTTAATGTTTTGTTTTTAGATTTTTTGTTAATATTCGGTCTCTCGCTAATAAAATAAACTTAGCATAAAATTCTAGGCCGTTAATTACTCTGTTAATTTATTGTATTAAATAGGAAGCAGAGGCATAGTGTCAGTGTCATAAATAAGTCCTCATCCAAGGCATCTCACTCTCTCTCTCTCTCTCTCTCTCTCTCTCTCTCTCTCTCGCTCTCTCTCTGTCTCTCTCACTCTCATCCACCCCCACACAAAGATTTATCTCAGACACTTCCTGTAGAGCTGCACGCTTGGCCTGACAGTTTATTTTCCTGTTGCTATCTTTGAGTACTTCACAGGACCCTGTAACACGATTATACTGGATATACAGTATATCTACACAACACAAAATGGTTAAAATTTACTTACACAATAGTACAACAATAACAACAACAGCCTAATTGTTCAAATAAGATCTTTTTTCTGTGAAGGCACACTACACTACAATCCTAGCGTATGTCGATGTTTAACAAGACAAAGTTTCTACATTCACTTTCCGTAGATATCTGGAAAGAGAGTCTGTATGTATTTTTTTATTTATTCTCAAAGCAAAGGTTAAAAATTTTCAAATTAAAAATTCACCTAGATAAAATTCATCCTTTCCCTTTCCATGACGTCTTTAGCGATTAGCGTCGAAAAATTGTAAACTGTCAATGAATGGAATTCTATAATACGCTAACGGCATAAAAATGGCGGCACAACAGGAAAATTCTCAGTGAGTAACTTAATATGGTGATTGTGTTAAAATGTTGGTTGCATAAGAAAAAGCTCCCTTATTTAATTGAAAGGGTTCAACCGCTGTGGATAATAAAGGAAGCTTTTTTGCAGTATCCTAAAAAAAAAAGATTTTCCTTCAATTTCAGGTCCACACCAAAAGAGCAGCCAGAATTTATAACAAACTTCGGAACCTGTTAGCTCGACATGATGATGAAGAGAATTTATTGGGTTTACTAACTAGATCTTTTTTAGCTAGCAGAACAGACTACATATAAACCTCATCATGTCTAAATCTGTTTAAATGCTGGTTAATACGCTAGCTAAGCCTTTAATGATATTTAAAAATAAATGATATTTAAAAGTCATCAATTGCACAATGAAAAGAAAAAGCTAAACATAACTAGCTTTCTCAGTACAACCCCAGCTGTCGGACCAATCCTAAACAGCCGTCTAGGGCACTACACAGAAAGGACGGTTGTGTGGGTCAAATCTATAATAGACAGGTCAGAGGTCAGGCACCTGTTGTCTGTACTCATCTGCAGTCTCTGCCACTTCTCCAGGTCTGACTGCGTCATGACCGTCTGCGCTAATGACTGCTGATGATCCCGGAGTGGGAAGGCCCCAGTCTGACCCCGCCTCCTAGCAAGATCATCTTTCTGTACGTTAGGCAAAACGGCCTGTCGTTCTCCTTCTGTCTCTCTCTCATCATCCTCATCATCCTTTTTCTCTCTTGCTTTTTCATGGCTCAGAAAAGGGTTGTCCTTATGAGTTATTATTGACGCTTCAGCTGGAGCCACCTCACTGTGGAACAACACGGTGGACACAACTATCATAAAACGATACCATAACTTTCATTCTTAATATACTTTTGTACTCTTTTATAGTTAAGGATTACTGCCATTATTTATTTTATATTTATAGTAAATATTTTATACTTTTTTGCTTTTTCTATTGCAGCACGAAGCTCCACCCAAGCAAGGCGGAGACAGGAATCAAGCCCAGAGTTGGCATATAGACCTAATTTTTCTTTCTTTATTTTTTTTTTATATTTTCTTATAGGGCACCTGTTTTCGATGGTCATCGAAAGCCTCTGCCACTTCTCGAGGTCTGACTGAGTGATACTCCTCTGAACCAATGACTGACGAGGATCCCATTGGGGCAGAGACCCGCTTTGAATTCGCCTCCTAGCGAGATCATCCTTCTGTACGTTTGGGACAATGGACTGCCCCTTGTCGTTGTCCTCGTCGCTTTCTTTGTCCTCATCTTTCTTTTTCACTTGAGGACTGAGGAAGGGGTTGTGCTTGCGAGTTACAATGGACACTTCGGTGGAGGCGGTGTCGGAGTCGCTGTGGTGGATGGTGGCAACACAAAACACACCGGAAACAACACCACCCACACATTTCCAACACATGCAGACAGAAAAGAAGAAGACATTGGAAATGAATGGGTGCAGAAATGCCTCAGCTGGCACATTTACAGCCACACAGCAGACATTAAGGCATGCTGAAGATGTTGAAAGTTGCTGTTGTTGGTTGTTTCGCTCTGATCATATGCTAGTTAAACACTTATTTATGTCAGTGTAAGTAGGAAGGACATTTTATAAAGTTGTCTATATGACCAGTTAGTTCCAGGTCTAAAGAAAGTGACCTACTATGGAGAAGAAGCTACAAATTGCTTTATCCAGGAACTTAAATTAGCCCTAAGTCCTCTGGTGGGAAAATGCTGTAGAAACGTTTCTGAAAATGTTCTACCATCTAAACAAAAGTCTACATCAAAGAATAATCCAAGCACTGACATGCATCATGTCTAGTTATCTTGATATTGTATTTCTGCCACATCGATTTGCCTCCTTTTTCCCACACCACACACCTTTTCTTCTCCTGCTCCATCTTCTCCAACATCTCCAGCACGGCATGCTGGGAGGAAAGCCGGATTCCCTCCCAGCGCTCGCGATCCTTTGTGCTGCACATGCTAGGCAGGAACTGATGTGCGGCGCTGGGTTTCGGTTGGTTCATGCGCGCCCTGCGGGACGCTAGGTCATCCTTTTGGATATCTGGGACCTTTTTGTCTCCTTCTTCGTCCTCCTCGTCATCCTCCTCATTCCACTCGTGGGGATATTCAGCTTGAGAGAGGTTGTTATCACATTGACGGATGACGTCAGGAGACGGTGAATTAGCCTGAACGGACTCTATGGAAGTCACCTTAGGGCTGAGGGAAGGTTGGAGTCAGCAACATGAGCAGGAATGACGACGTTAGTATCAATCCAGATTCAATCCACGGCACACCTTTATACACGTGTTATCTTCGACAAGGGATACACCTCACCTGCAATCAATGCCATCAGTGGCATGCTAACAAGTAAACCAGACTAAATTCTCCTCTACAACATGCTACTCAACTACTCTATTCAACCATGCAAAAGATAATGCAGAAATATGGCTCAGCATTGCAGACATTCCCAAAAGAACCATCAAGCTCAAATCCCATGTCTAGGCAACTTCTCTAGACACAACAAGCACCAGCAAAATCCAGGGAATCTCTGCATGTACTTTAATTAATAGAGTACAATCCCTCATGCTATTAGTTCAGTTAGTCAGCAAATGTCACTCCAGTGTCCTTCTAACCTGCTGTGTCGCACAAAAGCAGGCAACACTTTAATACCCGCCTTCTCTAACTTTCTCATCTTCTTAAGTTCTGCCTCGTCCAGCTGAGGCTCCGCCCCCACAGCAACTGCCCAGGTCACAGTTTTCTGGGAGTCGAGGGTAAAAGGCTTCTCGCTGCAAATGGCAATAAATATATACACACACGTTTGGTAAATGAGAAAACCACAAGGATGAAACTGTGTGTGTGTGTGTGTGTATACCAATGTAAATGATTTTTCATTTGGCTCCCACCCATAGCTGTGATACCAAGTCTTAATTAAAAAAAATCAAAGTTACCTAACAGGCGAAGTGGAGTTGCTGCCACTCCTGCGCTCTTCTTCCCGTTCGCTCCTCCTCTTCCTCAGATGAGCAGGTACGAAGGTGCTTTGATTGGTCTTGTTGGGGAGGTACTGGTTAAACGGCAGTGCAGCGCGGGGCTCTTTATAAGAGACACGGCGGGCAGACATGTCATCCTTCAGCACATCTGGCAACTTCCTGTGATCTCCCTCCAGATCTGAGAGAGAGAGAGAGAGAAAGAGAGAGAGAGAGAGACAGACAGAGAGTATTTGTATGTTTAAAAATGCAGCCAAAAGAATACGTAAGACAGAAAAATGCAGACACTCAGAAGAAACTAAAACACAAAAACAATATGAGACTGGTACAGCCTCATCTCCATTCAGACTGCCTGAGGCAATTGTTATGACTGTGTCTGTGTGTGTTTGTATACATTTTTTACATCTTAGTGGGGACCCAATGTTCCCACTTGAACAGGAATATCTGACAGTTTAGACCTTGTGTGGACTCTCAGCTGATCCCCACAGGGAAAATAAAAAATGCTTCAAGTGGAAGGACCTTTCAAGTACAGTGTGTATGCAGTATAAGTCTGTTACCACAAATTCTCTCTCTCTGAAATCACACAATTTACACTTCTTGTGTGTCACATGTGAATCTTCTCACACGCACACTGGCCTATTGTCGCTCACACAGCTGGGTGTGTAATGTGTAATGTCTGTCAATAACCCCAACAGCTGCACTCTCAGGCTTTCACCGTGTGTGCGTGTGTAGCATGTATAACATGTTCACGACACTTCATGACAATCATTTAGACACTTACTGTGTAGGTTCTACAGGATCGTTATGTCATAGGCTTTGGTGGTTGTTGCATTTGCTATGTAAATAATATGCCTAAAGAAATATCAGTGCGTCCTTGTGAATATCTTTTCTTGAGATGAAGACAAATTTCACGTTTCTGTGATCTAGGAAATAAAAAGCCCATGATGTATTCGGGAATGTTCGTAGGTATTGGAATACGCAGGTGACTGTATGCAGAATACTCTCTCTCTCTCTCTCTCTCTCTCATTTTCTACCGCTTATCTGAACTACCTCGGGTCACGGGGAGCCTGTGCCTATCTCAGGCGTCATCGGGCATCAAGGCAGGATACACCCAGGACGGAGTGCCAACCCATCACAGGGCACACACACACTCTCATTCACTCACGCAATCACACACTACGGACAATTTCCCAGAGATGCCAATCAACCTACCATGCATGTCTTTGAACCGGGGGAGGAAACCTGAGTACCCGGAGGAAACCCCCGTGGCACGGGGAGAACATGCAAACTCCTGCAGAATACTGAACAAATAATAACTGTTCGGTTACTATTCGACTCAGTATTTGGTTTATTGCTGGAATTCTGAAAACTGTCATATCCCAGGTGGTCTCCACTGCACACGAGTAATCTATGATCATCAGTCGATTAAAGTAAGTCTCAACAACCAGGAAACTGAAAAACAAGCCTCGGTAGTTAAGGACACAGAAACTAGGCATAAATAGTCAAATCAATCAAAAAGCGAGACCTAGAACAGGTGAGCACAGTCAGGTAACGAAGCATGAAATGACAGGTGTGGAGACAGGATTGTGTGTGTGTGTGTGTGTGTGTGTGTAGGTCTCACCATCACTGCTAGAACGGAGCACAGTATCAGGGGAAGGTGTGAGTTGTGACTGCAAGCTGAAGGAGTCCAGGCTGTCAAATGAATCCTCTCGCCTGTGCCTCGGAGGTGACAAGGAATCCGAATGTTCCGATTCCCAGTTGTCCACGCATCCGCTGTCCCGAACACTTCTCTTAGGGGACTCAGGCTCCTCAGTCACATACTCCTACAGACACAAACATACACGAGTCATGATATTATAAACATTGGAATCTGTAAATCACAATAACAATGAATATTTGCATGACGGTTGCTGTGGTGGAGCTCAGCAAGTCTTTCGTTACCTTCCTCATCATGGACAAAAGGCCCTCGAACTCTTTCAGGTCAAGCGTCGGACCACTATACGACGTGCAACAGTTCGCAGTTTTGCCCAGCCAGTAAATAGTGATCAGCACCTACAATGGAATAAAACACACAGACACACACACTTGTAAAATAGAAGTGGAAGGACAGCAGCCATTTAAGGACATACAATAAAAATATACAGTACTTACATTCTTCAGCTTCCGACTGCAATCTGAACCTCTGCAAGAGAGTAAAGCTCATGTTTAACATGAGATACTCAGATTTTGTAAAATACTACACATACACACACACACACACACACACACACACGATGTTGTACTTTGTTGTATGTTGGTTTAAACTTTTCTTTATTGTCTTGTTCATCAAAAAAGTAAAGTTTTTCATTATATTCTGCTACAATTTTGTGGTGTTGTTCCTGATAAATATCGTTAATTACAGACATACAGAAGTGAGATACGTTGTTTCACATCTATAAACATTCTCAGTTCACCTAGTCAAAAAGCGAGGGAAACATTCGAGCACTTTTAATAGAAAGAAGACGACACTCGTGCGAGACAGTGTGGGGCTTATGTGTCTTCCAGGGTGTCAGTTAATGTCCAAGAGTGTTTGAGATCCCAGAATTGTTTTTCTTTCCTGTTAATGTATCAGTACTAGCAGGTTTCTGACAGAAAATCAACCTCAACATCAACAAAGCACAAACTTCAGATTTACACCGGAATTGCACTTGAACTCGAAGTCCAGAACTCTTAATTACTCCACAGTACGAAACACACGACGATCTATATGACTCAGTTTAAATGTGTTGCTCTGGGTCACTTCATGTGACCTACTTTACATCACGCATTTTACAATTCTGTCATATTGCTTGATCAGTTTTGTTCTTGTTCACACACTGAAACTCAGCTGATACACAGAAAACAAAGAAATTCAATGGCGTCATTTCATGCTTGAGCAGTCGCCGTTACTGTCATGACTGCTGTCAAAAAAGGCGTCTAAAATATTATTGTTGAGCTGTGAGACGATGCAACTGCAGTGAAATTATTAGATCACTACTAATGCTGTTAAAGTTATTACACTGATAATAATATCAAACTGGTGAAAATATAAAAACAGGCTGGTTCTTTAAACACAATGACCATTTGTAACACACATATACACACAAACACACACTCTCTGATGCGTACGTTAGGTTGGCACGTATAGACATGTCCTGCAGGTCTCCTGGGTCGAACAGTTGTGATCCCTTTAGTCCTAACTCCTCACATCCCCTTAGGAACATGGTTAGATTATCCTGGGAGAGTCAGATACAACACACACACACACACACACACACCAGGCCATCATACAGTGTCTTATAAAGAGTTTATGTACAGCATGTATCTCTACTGAGATTCTCAGCCTGAGAATCTGTCACGTATGTGCCGCTAATATGATAAAGAATTATAAAGCCCATTAAACAAAACAAGAAGCGCTTTGCGTTCTCTTCAATCTTAGTGAATAACAAGAAAACGGCTTGAGAAATGAAAGTAATTTTATTTCCCCCAATTTGAAATGTTCTTCAGGGTTCAAATAAAACTCTTTTCGTTTTTAGCTGAACCCTGAAGCGCATTTTAAATTGCAAATGCAACATAATAACTAGAAGCTACATTTATAATCATGCTATTTATGGCATAGCAAGTGTATTAAGATTGTATTTTTTTGCGTCAAAATCCCTAATTCTGGACGTATTATAACATCATTGCACTTTTCGTATTTAAAAATACAAGTAAATGGACACGCTACGTGTACAGACACATCCGTCGTGTCTACTCACAAGTCCTGCGATAGGGGTCGGGAGTCTGTTGATCTTCTTCACAAGTCCCGGTTTGATGGAACTCAGCAACCTACAATTGATAAGCAAATGATCAATTTTTTAAATGAAAACAAACACTGATGGTTATATGTGACTCTATCTGGAGAGAAAGAACCAATCAATGGCAGCTTGGCAGTGCTGGAGCTCAAATCCTCAACCTACCAATCAGTAACCCAGAACCTCAACTGTTCTTAACCCTTCTCTTGGTGTGTGCAGAATATGTACAAAGAGCAGATGGCAAACACATGTTGTTTCCTTTAACCTATAACATACACCATGTCTCAACAATTCGATAGTAACCTAAGGTTCAACGAGAACTGCCTGGAAAGCTTCTCGTACACATGCCGGCCGAGATCTTCTAACATTTGCGCAGTGACATATGACACGTTGTTTGCAACAAATACTGAACTCAACCGACCTTTTTTGTCCAAACGATGAGAAACACGCTGACAGGAAGAATCTGTTGGATAACATATGCCCAAAAATGTCATGACATCGACAACCTGAGTATTCAATCACCATTTGTTGGTGAACCTCACGTAGTTTAATGAAATAAATTGGGCAAAGTGATGAGGGGTCCCAGAGATTCTCTATGTATTATATACAGAGGTGGGTAGTAACTAGTGATGGCCAGTTCGTGAACGAATCGTTCTTTTGAACCGGTTCTTTTTAGTGAACTGGATGAACCAGTTCACCAAATCGGACTGATTCGTTTTAAACAGTTCGCCTCTTGAGTCAGCGCTGATCCACAAGTTACTAAAGTTACTCACTTTCGGTCATGCCTGACAGCCCCTCTGACTCTAAATAAACTAATATCCCGGAGTTTATGTAACTCCTGTACACTGAACTGAGACTGAGAGACTGAGAGAACTGTGTGCTCGAGCTGTTGATACTGTGCATGAATCACTGAACTGATACAGCGAATCATCAGTACAGAACTGAGAACTGTTTCTTTCGGATGCGTCCGAGAACCGATGAGCTGTTGTTACTGAGCATGCGTAAATCACTGAACTGATACAGCAACAAATGTAAATGGTTATGATTTAACGTCTTATCAGCGTATGAGTGTTTGACTCAGTTGCATTAGTTTTTGAAACAACTGATGAAGCGAAAGAAACATTTCAAAATTATGCTTTTTTTTGTAAGTTTTTGTAAGCTGATGAAGATTTGTTTATTAACATTATATCTTTAAGACACGTAAAACACCCACGTTTGCACATCAATAGTTGCAAAACTTAAATGTAAGAAACGTATTCAACTAAAGTTATGATTACAAAGAACTTTTCAAATGTGTTAAATTGATTGTATTAATATCTGCCGGCAGCGGCGGGATGAAGGAATGTACGTCATTACGTCATTGTGATTTACGTCATTACTTCAGGACGTAAAAGAACTGGTGAACTGGATTATTGAACTGGTTCATTAAAGCGAACTGTCCGAAAGAACCGGTTCGGGGAAAAGAACCGAACTTCCCATCACTAATAGTAACGAATTACATTTACTTCGTTACATTTACTTGAGTACATTTTTTGGGTAACTTGTACTTTTTGAGTATAATTAAAGATGCATACTTTTACTATTACTCAAGTAGATTTTTAGTGGAAAAACTTTACTTTTACTTCGCTACAATCGGCAGCGTTCCTCCGTTACTCAAATTTAAATAAATATAATATAATATAATAAATATGAGATTTAATAAATAATAATTAGTTTATATGACAAGTCTCGCGAGATGTTGGAGAGGCTGCTTTGTGAGAGTATGCTGCGCATCTCCCGCTGAAGTTTAGCGAGCCTTTAGTTGGAAGATGATGGCTGAAGCAGAGGAAGACGTTTGCGCTTTATCAAAGGCAGATCACCCGTGGCCTCAAATTAATTCTATATTTTCACTCCAAGATGTAAAAAATAATAGCTTTATAATGCGATGCATTCTGTGTGCACCAAAACAAACAGACATCGCAGCTTACAAGAATTCCAGCTCCAACCTAAAAAAACACATAGCGGTACAGTAAGTGTCAAAATTATGCCTATTTGATGGTAATTTGGGAACTATGGGCACTTTGACCTTAATGTAATACTACATTTCACACACTGTCTGAATGTTTACCCTCATATACAGTACGCTCTCGTGCAATCCCGTGAACCCTACAAACACGTTCTTGAACAAACGTTCATTATAAGCGTCTGCGTTTTCATATCCATGTTCCACAAAATAAATTGAATTGCATGCTGTAAGACGTTTTGCATTTATACGCAAATCCTGACATCTCACTTAAGTTTTTTTTGACTACGTTTTTTTTTTCAATAAAGTGTAGAACATATACAAAATAAAAACGGGATAATATTTTGTTTTATCCCTACCTAAAGAATACATGTACTTACTTATAAAATTGAACAAATGTAAGAATAAAGTAAATGAATCTTAAAAGGAATATATATATAAGTAAGTATATATATATAAGTATATAATGTACCAAGTACAGGGTACATTCAAGCACACAAAATAAATTTATTCAGTACGGTGCAAATACATTCATTCCTTTTGAATGTATTTCCTCTTTCTTTTTACACAGTCATTCCTTTTTCAAATGCTCGAGTGCCGCCAATTGTTTGGGGGTGGAATTGCACCTGTGATCGTTGTGAAAAATTGTCCGGTTGCTCTTCTCGTCAACAGCTCTTCTCGGAACGGGGGCCAATCAGGGGCCAATCAGATTTCAGCAGGGGCCAGGGCCCCTGTGGCCCCGCCTCTAGAACCGCCCCTGATATATGATGTGTTAAATAAGGGCATGAAGTTAATTGGTGTGAGAGTAGAGGACAGTTAGGTGAAAACAAATGATTGGGAAAAGTCGAAAGTAGAAGAAGAAAAAAATTCTACTTTGTTTTTTGTCTTATAAAAAAATCATTTGCGGGGGAAATGTGGGAAACCGTCGGTACGAAATAGATCCAGATCAAAAAAAGATGTTGGTTAACAAGACGTTTAGATGTACTAATGAAAAGACTCACTCGCACAGCAGAATGCCATTCTCCAGGCTGCTCCTGAAGTCCTTCTCGCCAAACGTTCTCCCCGTCACTGCCTACAAATGGGAAATACAGAATATTAATCTTTAAGCTGTTACTGTTTCTTATCATTTCATTTTTATATCAAATCCAGCAATAATTTCTTCATAGCGATAGAGATGACGTTACGACGAAATGTCCACAATAACAAAATCCTTTCTGCTGAATGGCTCAGTTTATACACAGCGCTATTAAACACACAATTCTAATTGAATTAAAAAAAATGTATGTTTATATGGTGAAGATTTTTTGTTTTGTATTTTTCAAAGGTGTCAGTACTGTAATTAATTAAATTATTAAATTATTAGTGACTTATTATTACAAACTTAATCTTATTAAATTCAAGAGTAAAAAAAGAGAAGTTTCACAAGATTAAATCTAAAGTACGTCATTTTCTTTAGTAAATAAAATGATCAAAAACTGTGAAATTAAGCGAATTTATTATTACCAAACATACCACATACTGTATTATATTATTATTATTAAAAAATATAGTCATATATCGTTCCTTCCTTATTACTTAGGGCTGCTAAAATCTCGATTCTGATTGGATGACTGAATTATTATGCCGTTAATTGACAGCTAAAGTAGTTCTTGACTGAAGTACAGTAAAGTTTTATCCTAATGTCCACCACAGCACACAATAAATAAATGAATAAATAAATAAATAGTGATGCATCTATTTATTCACAGCATTTATGTTGTATATTACTGCAAAATACATTATTTAATGAATAAACAAACAAACAAACAAATAAATAAATAAATAACGATTCTTTTGTGATTCATACATTACTGCAGATCGAACAAAAATATAACACTCACTCATTCACTCACACACACACACACACACACACTCACACACTCACTCACTCACAAACACTCCCTCACTTACACTCACTCACTCACACACACTCACTCACAGACTCAAACACACACTCACTCACTCACTCACTCACTCACTCACTCACAATCTCTCACTCACACACTCACACACTCACACTCAAACTCACTCACTCACACACACACACACTCACACACTCACTCACTTACTGTACGCTCACTCACTCTCTCACTATCTCACTCACTGACTCACTCACACACTCTCACACACACACTCTCACACTCACTCACACTCTCACTCACTCACTCTCACTCACTTACACTCACTCACACTTTCTCACACACACACACACACACACACTCACTCACTCACTCACACTCACTCACTCACTCTCACTCACACTCTCTCACACACACACACACACACACTCACTCACTCACTCACTCACACTCACTCACTCACTCACTCTCACTCACACTCTCACACACTCACACTCAGACACACTCACTTACACTGACACACTCACACACTCACACACACACCATACATTCAAATTCAGGCTTTTCTGTCTCAGTACTGCAATCACAAAAAATGCTGTATCATGATCTCTCATTCTTTCTCTCTTTCTACCAAAGGCTTGAGGTTGAGAGACATAATAAATTAATTCTACACACGAACGTTGTAAGGTCAGAAACCTGAACTAAAACACCTGAACAATGACTTAAGGTGTCTCTATAATCTTATTAACCATCCTTATGGGGACATCACCAAAAAGACCTTACAGCCACACACACACACACACACATATTAGTGTAATGAATTTGTGAATCTTACATAAGTTTCACTATCTAATGGTACTCGTGTGTTCGTAATTAATTCATGAAGGACATTTGGAAAACTTTAGACACATTTTTAAATGTTCAGAGCAAAACGTAAGCAAATGTACAAAACAAATCCCACAAATGCAACAGATACAGACTCACATCTATCACATCTATCACATCTATCTACATATCTCTACGTGATAATCAATCAAAAACAAATTCTATACCTGAGAAGTGAACATGTATTATTCAGTAGTGTGTCTCAGAGGCACAGAGAGACAGTGTGTGTGTATGTGTGTGAAGGATTTTATAACAATATGTCTGCAAAAATGAAGCTTTCTGAGCTAAAATCTGAGCTTTTTAATTTTTCAGGTATTTTCTCTTTGTTTTAAATATAGAGTGCTGAAGGAAGACACACAGACACGTGAGTACTTCCTGTCAGAGTGTGAAACAGCTGAGGTCTATTTCAAGCACTAAAAGGTCACTTATTGTCTAGTGGCCTTCCCCTAGCCCCGGGAGCGGACGTGTGTATGTGTGTGTGTGTGTGTGTGTTCACATTGCTATACCTATAAGTATCACAATAACAGCACAATGTTAACATGAGGTCATACCGACAGTCAAAACATGGATTTGTTTGTGTCTTAAGATTTATTTACATCTCAGTCCCAAGATGAGACAAATATCGCTTTTTCCCGAGATGACAGGAAAACGTTGTTGACGTTTAGAACTTTGATGAAAACAAACGTTCATTTGAAATCACGGTAGTCGTAACAGTTTGAGGGAACTGACCTAGTGTTTTCACCGTGTAGCTCTTTTTAACAACAGACCTCGTCCTGACACAGTTTTACAGAAATGTAGGGAAGATATCACTAATGAGCAAAAAAGCTTTTGACACAAATAAGAAACCTTGAAACCTGGGTTTGTGTTGTATGACCTTTCACACTGCTCATACTTCAAAATGAATCCTGGTTCTTCATAATCGGACGTTTCACACAGTACATTCCTAAAGCCTGGCTTCTAATTTGCATATTTGGGGCATCAAACATCCACAATTAGATCATTTCAGAGAGCAACCGCTTTAGAGAAAAATTCATGTATTTTCCTTTTCGTTATGTCGATGTAAAGCTGTGATTTATCATATACAATCATCATTATTACAGTTTTAGCCTGATTTTAGATTTTTACTTTCTTCGTTGAATCCCATTGTTCTTAAATTGTTAATTTGATTTTTTCATTTTTTTATGTTTATAGATTTTGACACATGAAAAGCTTTGAGCTGGATTTTAGGTATGTGAAGTGCTACACAATTTAAAACGTATTATTATTATTATTATTATTATTATTATTATAAGTGTGGTAGAAGAAGCCTTTTGAGCAGAGCCAAAGCCTTTAAGGTCATGGTAATGAGCTGATAAATTGAGTCAGATTATTTAGAGAATTTCGAGGCTCAAATGTGCAGCACAGAGCCAGAACTGATAAACTGATTAGAATTAAGAGACCGTAGGATTAGCGCCGTTAAAGAGAATTTTGTGTGTGTGTGTGTGTGTGTGTGTGTCTGACTGATGTATATTAAATCTATTATGAACTCGTAGACTGTATAATAATGCAATCATCTGATTTGCTAAGAATCCAAACACACACCACATGCTATCAGATGCTACACAATTTTAGGTAAAGTGGAAGGATTAAAAAGATTTTGAATCGAATTCAAAAATACATTTTGCTTAAAAAAATTAAAAAGGGTCAGAAATTAATGTGCTGGTGCACAAAAACAGTTACTGGGAAAATGACAACAAACAGCACAGAAAAAAGAATTCACACACACACACACACACACAGATGCATGTCTCACAGCAAAAAATACTCTATTGTTCATTCATATAGCACAATATCCGATGAGCATGGTTGTCTACCCACACGTCTCATTTCTTATTCTCCGTTCGATCTCAACTGTAAACTTTCTTGTCTGCTCCAGGAAATGGGGGACATTCCAAACTGTTCAAAGTGCTGGATTTAGCTTAGAAAAATCTGATGAGAAGTCTTATTGATGTTTTTAAGGCATTTGTGGTTTCCAAAAAAAAAAAAAAAGTGCTTCTATAAGAATTACTAGAATAGTGGAAAGTTGTTTAGCAGAAAAATGCAAATATCAGACATTTCATGGAATTTCCCATTTGAATAAACTGGAATAATTACAGTCTGAAGAAATTGTATGATGAGGTTACTGTTTAAAATTTTAAAATAATGTTTATATTAAAATGAATACAAACCTGGGTTTTGAATAACAATTGGAGCTACAATAAAAAAAAATGCAATCAAAAAAACTCGCAATTTTTCAAAATAAAGTCGTCACATTTTTTAACCATACAGTATATTGCTGATGCAGTACATAGTGAAATGAGACAAAGTTTCTCATTTCTCAAACACTTAATATGATAGCAGCTGTTATATGAGGTATTGTACTGAGCTGTGCAAAACAGTGTGTATGTGTGTGTGTGTGTGAGTGTGTGTGTGTGTGAATTGTACTTGGAATAGTTCAGTTTAGTTGTTGAGAAGCCTGATGGCTTCTGGAAAGAAATGTTACACAGTCTGGTCGTGAGGCCGGTATATTTTTTCCAGACGACAGGACGGTGAACAGTGTGTGTGTATGAGGGGTGTGTGGGGTCATCCACAATGCTGTTGGCTTTTCCTGTGCTTTTGAACACAGATTTTCTGCAAATTTGGGTTGAAGCACAAAAACTACATTTAAAAAAGCCTCAGCTGAAGTAAATTTTTGTGGCTGCAACTCTCAAATCATAGAGGAATTGGTCAAAACGTCTGTTATAAAAAATTAATCAACGGTGCTGTGGTATAAAAAAAAAACACATTAAAAAAAAACACATCAAGACTCGAACAATCAGGAAGAATTCAGCACATTTTATGTTTCTGATAATTGCTTTTAATCGCTTTATGTATATAAACTCTTGATAAACTTCATAAATGATGTCTAACCTCATGACGTCACTTTATTGTAAGGCAGGAAAGCAAACATTAAACCTCTACGACGTCTAAACATCTTAACGACGTCTTCTATAAACCCCACTGAGCACGGCTTGCTGATGAGACGCTTTCCCACTTACACTGCTGGCTGTTTTGTTGATCAAGATTCTCTCATTCTCTCTGCTGATGACCTGAGATCGAGTGCCTGGGAAGGAGTTTGCATTCGATTTGCATTTGACTCTGGATGATGTCGAGAGTACGATGCGATTAAAAAAATCCTACTCTAACAATCAGATTTATCTGCATTTGTTTGAATTGTAGATTTGGTTTTATATTCGGTTTAATACTGGTAGCATAGTCATAAATTAATTTTAATTTGTATAGCATGTTTAAACAATTGACATTGTCGCAAAACAACTTTAAACTAGATTTGTAAAGTTCGTCACGACAAACTTTGATGTTGCCTTTGACGAGGCAAGTATTCGCAAAGGCCGGTGCTTTTTGGAGGCGAGTGGACATAAGGGCCAATGTTACTTTTGGAGGCAAGTGGACATAAAACTTGTGAAATCTAGTGGAGCGCTAGGATGCCAAAACATTTGGAGGCAAGTGGACATAAAACTTGTGAAATCTATTGGAGCGCTAGGATGCCAAAACATTTGGAGGCAAGTGGAGACGAGCATGTGACGTCATCCGAAAACCTGTGACGCAATTCCCCTCCTTGGGCTGAGTGTTTTGATATGCCACATGCCCATGTTGTGCAATTTTTTATTTTCACATGACATCACGTGCCGTCATCAGAATACCCGTGAGGAAGTTCCCCTCATTGTTCTGAGTGTTTTGATGTGTCACATGACAATGTTGTAAAAAGTTTTTTGATTTTGCATATTTTGGGGGCGGGGCTGCGGCACAACCGAAAGGCCAGTCGGTACACCAATTTAAACCTTTGTTCAGAGTATATAAACCTCCAAAGTTTATAATGGGAGTCTATGGGAAAAAAGGCCAATTTGAGACCCGATACCGGAAGTACCGGTACTCAGATCGCTTAGAAAAGTAATAGCAACAAACTTCAGACCAGGTTCTACAACATATCCGAATTTGGTGCATGTGGCTCGAAAGCCCTAGGAGGAGTTACTATTTATAAACACAGAATGTCATAATGACTATAAAAATTTGGAAATTTAAATTTATTTATCCCTGATGTCCCTAAAGTCTGAGGAAACAGTATTTTGTTGTCATAATTTTTTCATACAACCGTGTTGAGCAGAAAAGCATCTCAGGAAGCTTAATACATTAAAACTTAGGTAAGATGGGTAACAACAGTAGTAGACCAGACTCCTGTTTGAAAATGACTATAATTATAATTGCATTAACATTCTGGGCTTCCTATTTAATATCTGATTAAAATGAAAACCACATATTAAGTAGCATTAAGTCATACAGTACCTCAATATCTCATTATCTTACTTCTATCTGTGGCAAAAAGCCAAGCAGAACAATGATATACGTATACAACATTATTCTTTATCACCCTGGTAGATTTCCATTACATGAATTAATAATACAATATTATGAATAATACAATAATAATATAATATACTGTATTGGATCATAGTCTACAGGATTGTCATACAGGCTTCTTTTCCACTTTAATGCAGAGGTTTATGTAAGATCCAGTCTGGGAGTCATTTCCTGGTGTGTAGGTTGGCAGCGGCTGACTGTGCTAAGCGTTAACACTCCACAGCACAGGAATCAGGTCACTTTCCTTTCTATCACCCAGAGAAGAGAGAGCTGGGAATTAATATATTGGAGGGAAACCAGGGCTAAAACGGAAATTAGGTCTCATGCTCACACACATACATGCACACTCAAACAGTGTGAGTGTGCATGTGTGTGTGTGTATGTGCATAATAGGTGACATTTTATTTATTTATTAATGCACAAATGCACAAATGCAAACAAAATCACACAAACACACACCCACACATAGGCTAACAGGCACAAAGGCACACCCACACAAAGACACACACACACACACACATACAAAACCACACAAAGACCCAAACCCACATACTGACAGAAAAACATACACCACACACCGGCAAACACAACACACACCACGCAGACACTGATATACACACATACACCACACAGACATACACACACACACACACACACCACAAACACACACCACAAGACACTGACATACACACACACACACAGTTTTGCAGGTCATGGGGTCAGAAATAACTCTTAGGCATTTATTTTACATCAAACAAAGCCAAAAAGTAATGAAAATTGAAATAGGTCAAAACACACACACACACACACACAGAATTATTAGCAGACACCAGCACTAGCAACTGCTCTCAATGTTAAGGTTGGTGTTAAGGTTAGCACTGCTTCTATTATTATCGTTCGTATAGTAACAACGTATACAGGGACGTGTGCAGCAGATAATCCACACAAACAGAGTTACATGTTAATGTGTGTGGTCTATGGTAATGTGAAGGTTTCTGTGAGAACATGTTTATATTACCTTAATAGAAGGAGTCTCAAGTGTCAAAGGTAAAGCTGTAACGTTTCACCTCTCTGTCACGTGGGAAGCTTTTCTTTCATTTCCAAAGAGAGACCAAAACCGAGAGACGAATATAGCTCTTGAGTGATAACAAGAGCTAACTTGTTTCACACAGTTCCCATAACATTAGCTACTAACAACATAATAAGGAGAAGAAAAGGTCGACAGCGTTTTGGATCGGGGTTAAATGAGACGGCAAAAGAGCTAGCTGTTTTATCTGATCATTATCCTGACCCTCCACTCAGTGCCTCACCACCAACACCTCACTGTCATCTGCTGACACATTAATTGGACACTTAATGAGGAAGATCTGGACTGAACAGGACTTTAGGGAAATAACATTTACACTGAAGAGTTGTTCCTGTGTACCAGGGGTCTCGCTAGGGACAGCTGGATCCTTCAGGGTGGGAGCAACTCCGCTTCTTCTCGGCCTGCATCACTTAATCCTGTCACGGATTATATTATATAACGAGATGCCAAGCTTTACGCAATTCATTAGCTAATTCATATGCTAGTATTAGTCACCACTCTTAAATACATTTTCAGTCCCAATATTTTCTCTACAATAAAATAGATGATGTTTTAAAATCTGTTCTATTTATTTACATTTACCAGACGCCCTTATCCAGAGCGACTGCAATTCAGGGTTAAGGGCCTTGCTCAGGGGCCCAACAGTGGCAGCTTAGTGGACGTAGGAATCGAACTCACAACCTTCCGATTGGTAGCCCAACACCTTAACCACTAGGCTACCACATCCCTGAATTTATTTTATTTATTATTATTTTTTATTTATTTATTCGTTTATTTTAATTATTACGACAGATTAAATACAGCTCAGTTCTCAGAGCTGCCACTGCCACCAAGCAGTTCCCGACCATACAACTAACAATAATGATACACCTTTACATGCTCTGTTATTTCAAAGCTATCGGTATATCATTTAAAAGCTATCCTATAGCTGGGCTATGACTGAAATAAATTATATTTAAACAATAAGAACTAGGCACGGTGGCTTAGTGGTTAGCACGTTCGCCTCACACCTCCAGGGTTGGGGGTTCGATTCCCACCTCCGCCTTGTGTTTATGGAGTTTGCATGTTCTCCTCTTGCCTCGGGGGTTTCCTCCGGGTACTGTGGTTTCCTCCTCCGGTCCAAAGACATGCATGGTAGGTTGATTGGCATCTCTGGAAAATTGTCCGTGGTGTGTGATTGCGTGAGTGAATGAGAGTGTGTGTGTGCCCTGCGATGGGTTGGCACTCCGTCCAGGGTGTATCCTGCCTTGATGCCCAATGACGCCTGAGACAGGTTCCCCATAACCCGAGGTAGATCAGATAAGCGGTAGAAAATGAGTGAGAGAGAGAATAAGAACTAGAAGCCAACACATATAGTGCGGATATTAAACGTGACACAATGTCTCGTACTGTCTCTACTATCATGATACTTACATCAACCAGGCTATAAAACATATAGCTGCTTAACGCTTAACAGAATCCATGTTTAGTTTTAGTTATTATTAGATTGTCAAACTTTCAGACTGACCTTTTCCAGTTCTGGTTCATAGCTTCATTTCTTCTACGTTGACTCTAGGTCTCCGAGCTCCATGTTTCCTGAATTTTTTTTTAATGACTGTTACTTGTTTTCTGTCAAACATTAGTGTTTGGAACATACCACGGATCAGCGGATATCACAGAGAAGAGGAGTGAGTGTCTCTGTGCTGTGTCTTAAAATACAGCTCAAAAAATAGGTCATGTGACCTGGATTCATTTAAACCGAAAAAAAATCACAGATGTTTTCAGAGACTAGAAAAAGGTTTACCGCTCAAAAGACAAACCAGCAGCAGGAATCAAAGAAATTAGCCCTGCGTTAATTTACAGTAGATTTGCTGTGTACTCATGATGTGTCTTCTGTAGGGGACAGACTTAAAGATTCGCCTCAGAGCTTCATTGTAAAGCTACAGAACCAAACTTTAGACCTAAAACGGCATTTGGGAATAAGTTTTAATTGATTGCGTGGCTTAAATTTTTTCCAGGCTACAATTAGGCTTGTGTGATACTGTATATCCATTTTTTTTGTCTCTACATGATTTTAAGCTGCCGTGGTTACTCTGATTATATTATAGGACCAGACCTGCTACGCTTTATGCAAATGATGCCAGCATGAGTTATCACTCAAAAAATACGCCAGTAGATGTCAAATGTTCTTTTGTCTCTAGAGAAAACAAGAGAATTTTTTTTTTATCGCTTACTGCACATTACGTACAGACGGGTTTTCTCAACTGCCACTGCCACCGAGCAGTTCCTGACTTCTCACTCACTCATTTTCTACCGTTTATCCAAACTACCTCGGGTCACGGGGAGCCTGTGCCTATCTCAGGCGTCATCGGGCATCAAGGCAGGATACACCTTGGACGGAGTGCCAACCCATCGCAGGGCACACACACACACACACTCATTCACTCACACAATCACACACTACGGACAATTTTCCAGAGATGCCAATCAACCTACCATGCATGTCTTTGGACCGGGGGAGGAAACCGGAGTACCCGGAGGAAACCCCCGAGGCACGGGGAGAACATGCAAACTCCACACACACAAGGCGGAGGCGGGAATCGAACCCCAACCCTGGAGGTGTGAGGCAAACGTGCTAACCACTAAGCCACCGTGCCCCCCAGTTCCTGACTTAACTTAGTGAAAATCTTTAGTGAATAAGTGAACTTAGTGAATAAGCTTTTTCACACAACAGATACACATAATGTCTGACAAATATGTATATGTATGTATATCATCGCTGTCAGGCGGAATCCTCGTATCTCCAAAACCGTTATTTTTCAGGAAATTAAAAAACGTACCTTATCTGCAGTGCACAGGGTTTAGTCCACGTTGCAGTGGATTGTCTTGCGCTAAATTCCTGTCCTCAGACGAGCACCAGAACTAGCGGGGGTCAAGATTTTTTTTTCTTTGAGCCCAGTGTTTTGAAGACATTTACCTCAGAAGACGTGTTGATTCGTTGCGACTCTTCTTGAGGAGAAATATGCCGTGAAGCTCTCCCACGGAGTGAGGAAGAGGTGGACAGTTGAAGTGTCCAATGGAGTTATGAGATTTGCGCTCAAGCTATTTTCAAGACTTTAGATTGGTTAATAACTTGTAAAAATAACAGACCCACGTGGGGACTGACCAATAGCATCGATATGTGAAAAAATATGAAATTGACCAAATTTGGACATACGAGGTTTCCGCCCGACAGCAACGATATTTATGATCCTTCGTCCTGGGCAAATGTCTGACGAATATGTATATGTATGTTACACTATATTACATCTGTCTTGAAATACTGTACCTCGTAAAGCGTCCTTCAGCTTAGGAAAGGCGCTATATAAATTAAACATATTATTATTATTATTATTATTACATATAGTCCACAAGACAGTGTAGTTGAATATACACAACCAAACCAGTTCAAAAGTTTACACCCCCCCGGCTCTTAATAAGTCACTTTTATTTTCAAGTCAAGTCACTTTTATTGTCACATCACCACAGCACATATGCCTTGGTGAGTGAAATTCTTAATACTGTATGTTGTTAACTGGAGGATCAACAACTTAAACTTAAAGTAATCCATTGTCCAAGGCAGCAGGTGAACTAAACATTTCTTTTACTCGATATCGAAATATAAATATGTGCATTTTCTTACCCGACTCAATGATTTCCAGTACTTTTTAGCTGTTTAACATCTCGGCACACACACAGAGCTATTTGAAGTTGCAGCTGGGAATTGCATCTTAAATTATTTGAAAAAATAAAATAGAAAGAGATAAAATGATCCATAGTGCTGGATAAACACTGACTGTCAACATTCACGGTCAAGAAAGCACTGAGTGACTCAGTTACGATTCTGGGGTTCGTGTGTGTGTGTGTGTGTGTGTGTGTGTGTGTGTGTGTGTGTGTGTGTGTGTGTGTGTGTGTGTGTGTGTGTGTGTGTGTGTGTGTGTGTGTGTGTGTTGTATTGCACCAGTTTGTTAAGAAACCTATTATAGTGTATCTGTTAACATGAGCCACTTCAAGGTACCAGCAAAAACAGACCTGCAAACAAACCTCTCTCTCACACACTCACACACACACACACACACACACACACACTCTTTCTCTCTCTTATTAAAATTACATATGCAATTATAACAGATATAATAGAACAGATCTAAGGAAACTCATCTTTGTATGAGAAGCAGAACAGTTCCTCATGAAACACACACACACACACACACACACACACACATACTTGCTGGTATTTCCAATGCGAAAACTAACCCTAAAAAAGTTATATATACTCCATTGTACTTAATGGAGACCAGCCACAATGTCAAACTCTCCAGTAGTCCCATATTTAGTTGGTCCCCAAATAGCTAAAAACACCACATGCTCACACACACACACACACACACACACACACACACACACACACACACACACACACACACACTCAGGGTTGCCAGGAAACACGTCTGGAACAGTGTACTTTCGAAAGTATGTGGAACCCCAAACTCCCCCTCCCCAAACAAATTACCCAACACTGCTCCTCTTTCTTTCTGTCTCTCGCCACATTCTCACCCCCGTCTCCTCTCAACCTCTCTCAGCAGGCCCTCTGTCTCTCTCTGTCTCGTACTATTGCTACTGTGCTAGGAAACAAAATGAGTAAGAGCTACACATTTGACGTCAAAGCCGTATCTGCCTGGACACGTCCAAAATTTCTATTGAGAACCTCAATGCGACCTTCAAGAGCATCGACATCTTCCGTTCTCTCGCTTTCATAACTGTTTGAGTGTAAAAGCAGGATTATGTAACAGCGAATGCTAAATGTGCAACTTTTTAAAAGAAGCATGTGTGTGTGTGTGTGTTTTGTGTGGTCCTGGTACCATCTCTGACTCTTGGTCCAGTAGAAGACTAAATCATTTAAGCTCTAGCCCCTCACTTGGGGTCGGGGTTTTAGCACTCTCTAAAATAGAGACGCTAAATTAAGATCAAAGATTTTTTCCAGGTCAGAAAAAAAGTTGTTTCTAGTCCTAACGATTCTTAAAGGCATTATTATTGATATATTATAAAATAGTGGTCTTGACTTCTCAAATCTGACTGGTCAGAATATG
Source organism: Tachysurus vachellii (assembly GCF_030014155.1). NCBI lineage: Eukaryota > Metazoa > Chordata > Actinopteri > Siluriformes > Bagridae > Tachysurus > Tachysurus vachellii. The sequence goes on along the minus strand of NC_083461.1, from coordinate 36,017,052 downwards.
TCGATGCGTTTTCTCAAACGTAGTGTAGTTTCGGGGAGTAGTTTCGAGGCCCATCACGTGTTCAATCCATAGAAACAAAATAATAATAAAATAGATGATGTTTTTAAAAACTGTTCTATTTATTTACATTTACCAGATGCCCTTTTTTTATACAACTGAGTAATTCAGGGTTAAGGGCCTTGCTCAGGGGCCCAACAGTGGCAGCTTAGTGGACGTAGGAATCGAACTCACAACCTTCCGATTGGTATCCCAACACCTTAACCACTAGGCTACCACATCCCTGAATTTATTTTATTTATTATTATTTATTTATTTATTCATTTATTTTAATTATTACGACAGATTAAATACAGCTCAGTTCTCAGAGCTGCCACTGCCACCAAGCAGTTCCCGACAATACAACTAAAAATAATGATACACATTTACATGCTCTATTATTTCAAAGCTATCGGTATATCATTTAAAATATACAGATATATAATATATATAATATATATTGATATATTATAAAATAGTGGTCTTGAATTCTCAAATCTGACTGGTCAGAATGTGTCGATTCGTTTTCTCAAACGTCGGCTCTGGGAGTAGTTTCGAGGCCCATCACGTGTTCAATCCATAGAAACGCATTTCCTCGCCTGATCCATGCCTGAGTTTGAGATTTGATTGTGCCTCACGTTTCGGATTAGTCTGCTCTGGTCTCGTTAAACACGCTGTGCTGCGCTCAGATCCGTCTCTGCTCTCATTTCCTGCCAGAGCAGGAATCCAAAAAACCAGAGCAATAAACACATAAAACCAAATGTGAAAATCGTGCAAAGAGTGAGTCACTATAATGTGTTTGTGATATCAGAAGTCTGGCGATTGGAGGCGTGTTAACGTGGTGGATTCTGTGGTTGAGGAATTGGAGTTTTTGTAAAATCCATAATATGATTGGATTCATCAGTGAACATTTAAAGACTTTCAGCAGGAAAGAATTAGCGTTAAGTCTGTAATGAACTCAGAAATCCTCATGACATCTCAGGGAGTTTTTCCTTGCTACAGTCACCTCAGGACTGCACATTAGGGATAGATGTTAGAGATAAACAGTAACTTAATTATAAACTTTACAATTATTCAGTTTCTATGCTTCTGTAAAGCTGCTTTTAGACAATAGCTGAGGTGAGGAGGTGCTGCTTTGTTTCTGCTCTAAGCAGCCGTGCTGATTTGACATCACAGTGTTCAGTAATTAATTCAGAAATAAGTTGGTAATTACTAGACCGAATGATGTAGAAGCAGCGTGATCAGTTCTTGTAGTGTTGATGTAAACTAATTACATGGTGAAATGAAGCTATGTGCAGTGGTAATGAGTCTGATACAACACACCAGGATTTGGTTTTCAGCTCGGGTGTTTGATTTAGTGTCATTTTCTCAGTCACTGTGTAGATTAAATGCTGGTTACGTCGTAGCCCACTGTATGTAATGAGGATATACAAGAAAAGGTGTGTGTTGGGACTGAGATCTTATCAGATCTTACTGAGCTCAAAAAGAAAGAAAAAAGGAAAGACAGACAGACAGACAGAAAGAAAGAAAGAGACAGACAGAAAGAAAGACAGAAAGAAAGACAGACAGACAGACAGACAGACAGACAGACAGACAGAAAGAAAGAAAGAAAGAAAGAAAGAAAGAAAGAAAGAAAGAAAGAGACAGAAAGAAAGAAAGAAAGAAAGAAAGACAGATAGACAGACAGACAGACAGAAAGAAAGAAAGAAAGAAAGAAAGAAAGAAAGAAAGAAAGAAAGAAAGAAAGAAAGAAAGAGACAGAAAGAAAGAAAGAAAGAAAGACAGATAGACAGACAGACAGACAGAAAGAAAGAAAGAAAGAAAGAAAGAGACAGACAGACAGACAGACAGACAGACAGAAAGAAAGAAAGAAAGAAAGAAAGAAAGAAAGAAAGAAAGACAGACAGACAGAGAGAAAGAAAGACAGACAGACAGACACAGACAGACAGAAAGAGACAGACAGAAAGAAAGAAAGAAAGAAAGAAAGACAGACAGACAGACAGACAGACAGACAGACAGACAGAAAGAAAGAAAGAAAGAAAGAAAGAAAGAAAGAAAGAAAGAAAGTCAGAAAGACAGACAGACAGAAAGACAGAAAAAAGAAAAACAGACAGACAGACAGACAGACAGACAGACAGACAGAGACAGACAGACAGACAGACAGAAACAGACAGACAGACAGACAGACAGAAAGAAAGAAAGAAAGAAAGAAAGAAAGAAAGAAAGAAAGGCCACAATGAGGCACATGGGAGTGTGTTGGATGTAGCATGGTTCAGGTTTAACACCAGGCATTAATTCATCTCCAGTAAATACTTCATCCTGCTCAGTGTGTGGATTCAACAGTTTTATATACAACTACACGAGCGAACAGGATTGGGCAGAATTTCTTCAGCAGTCGATGGCAGTGTGAATTTAAAAGAAATAAACGATAGCCGATAAATCGATCGATTCATTTCCTGGTAACTGCATCTCTGACAATACTTCAATAACAGGTTTATATTAATGCACTCTTTATTCTAATACCTTATTGTTTCTATAGTAACAACTTACACAGGAAGTTACATGGCAGATGCTGTACATAATGCGCTCTAATGCTGATAAATTATGGATAAACTCATGTTATTTAACAGAGTAAAACAACTGCGAGGACGTGTTTACTTTATGTTTAGGGAACCAGTTTTTTTCAGCACTTAGGAAGCTTTTCTGCCTATAAAACACTGGACTTTGAGGTTTCTGCTTGTGAAAATGAACTTAAGTGGCATAAAAAATAAATTTTTTGGCAGATCAGTGTAGTCCGTACATCAAAACAAAGCTAAACTAAAAATCAGTTTCTGTACGATCCTACACATGGAGTATCCCAAGGAGGAAATGGGAGTCGAACCCCCAACCATGGAGGTACGATGCGAACATGCTAACCACTATGCCACTGAAACCCCCCCCTCCCCTGACCCAGTTTATTCTATTTAAATAATGCAGACTTTTACACCCAGGTCCCCTAAAGTCTGTTTCCACTAATTTCTCGATCCCACTTTCATTTTCCCTATTACACTGCAGTCTAACTAACATCTTATGTTTACCCTGAATAATTTTTTCCTTCGCTGTTTTGTGTGGAAAATTATTTGGGGATTTCAGCGCCACTGAATCATGTGTGTTTCATCGGGGTTGCTCACATAAGAGCTTTGGTCTAAAGGTTTATTAAAAGGAGCTCAAACAGAGAGGCGTGTACTAAACGTCATTTACATGATATTTACATTTCTTCATGTGGCAGGTGCTTTTACCCAAAGTGACCTACAGTCAGAACCGAGGATTAATCCACCATGAATCAGGGCTGAAGACAACTTTAGTTCAAAGAGAAAATAACTTTAATATAATGTAAAAGTAATATAGAATATAATTCAACTTTTGGAAGCTGGATTATTTTGGACTTTGGACACAGAATGGCATGAAGAAGAGAGGCTGGGGTTGATTCCTGTCTGATTGACTCACACACCCTCTATTTGTTCTTTAACTGACCTGATAATTATTTAGTAAAAAGTCTTATCAATGATTAAGAAGGTGCAAAAAAAAAAAATAACAGTGAAAGCCATTGGTGGGTTTAATAATAATAATAATAATAATAATAATAAGATGTTTAATTTAGGGGGGCACGGTGGCTTAGTGGTTAGAACGTTTGCCTCACACCTCCAGGGTCGGGGTTCGATTCCCGCCTCCACCTTGTGTGTGTGGAGTTTGCATGTTCTCCCCGTGCCTCGGGGGGTTTCCTCCGGGTACTCCGGTTTCCTCCCCCGGTCCAAAGACATGCATGGTAGGTTGATTGGCATCTCTGGAAAATTGTCCCTAGTGTGTGAGTGTGTGAGTGAATGAGAGTGTGTGTGTGCCCTGTGATGGGTTGGCACTCCGTCCAGGGTGGATCCTGCCTTGATGCCCGATGACGCCTGAGTACACTCTACATAGTACACGATACATACACCACATTTCAGAAAAATTAAGGACTCCTAATACATATGCATTTACTGATAGTGAAGGTTGAAAAGGTGGGTCTTAAGCCTTGATTTAAATTCAGACAAAGTGTTGATGGTTCTGAGTGAAATGGGTAGGGAGTTCCATAGTGTTGGAGCAATGACAGAAAAGGATCTGCCACCCGTAGAGGATAAACGGTATCTAGGAATACAAAGAAGTTCAGAATTTGAGGACCGGAGTGATCGTGAAGGTACATAGGATGAGAGAAGATCGGAAAGATGGGGGTGGGGGAAAGAGCATTTAGTGCCTTATAAGTGACCAGTATGATTTTAAATTTTCCCGAGATGCCAATCAACCTACCATGCATGTCTTTGGACCGGGGGAGGAAACCGGAGTACCCGGAGGAAAACCCCCGAGGCACGGGGAGAACATGCAAACTCCACACACACAAGGTGGAGGCGGGAATCGAACATCGACCCTGGAGGTGTGAGGCGAACGTGCTAACCACTAAGCCACCGTGCCCCCCGCACATTATAATACATAATAATAATACATTCCTCAGTATTGGGGTTAAGATGATTCTTGTTAAGATAATCGCAAACAATTCAGTGTCTTCACAATCTGGTTTGAGAACAGTAGCATGCTGACGACACGGTTGGAAGAGTTGGTGTTTAAATAGAACTATTGGAGTAAACAACGGTTGTTTGCTCGATATGCAAAGGAAAGTTGGCACATTAAGGAAACAGGATGAACCTGTTTTACAGCCAAGAGAGCACCCCAAAGAAATGAGTGAATATCCAGGCACCACCAGCACCGCAAACAGAGCCAAGAGCGATCAAGTCAACACTGACATTGGGACATTTTACCCGAACGAAACAGGTTTGTCCCCAGTTTTTTTTACATCTTACATTATTACTAAATGATAAAAGTTTCAAACATGACTCTATATACTAGCACTGCTTCTACTATGACTAGTCCCACCATATCTCAGGGTAAGAGGTAGGTATACATCAAGACTCTTTTCTGTTCTGGTAGAATGGTAGTGGTGGAATGAACTTCCCCTAGATGTCCGAACAGCTGAGTCGCTGGCCGTCTTCAAACGACAGGTGAAGCCCTTCCTCTTCCTGAGTCTGTAACCTAGTGAACCAGTTTTAACGTATTCATCGATAGAGACTTCAAAGCACTTTTGTACGTCGCTCCGGATAAGCGCGTCTACCACATGCTGTAAATGTAAATGACATCTTTCATGATTCGAGGCAAGGATGGATGCAGGTGTAGATGTTAGTACGCAATAAGACGACTAAATAAAACAAGACTATGGCAACAAACAAAAGCTTGACACTGGCACACAGGAATTTTGGGGCAAGAGAGCTGCTTATTAGGGTGAAACAGGACAAGTAGGGGTGACTGAGACTCGTGACATGCTGCAGAATTGTAGTTGATTTGGCGTAACCATGGCAACAGCCTTTACCAGTTATACTGTACTAGTTCACCGTTGGCTTTCTGTTCCATTGGCAGATTGTAAATCCACTTTTTCCATTTCATTTTTCATCCCCTAAAGCCACATACTGTAAAACTCACAGGAAAACGTATAGGATGAGAAGATTTTTAAATTTGTGTCACTGGTAATCAGACATATATTTTATGCATGGTTAAACAGAGATTAGATTAAATTGGATGTACTCTTGTAGCACCATTTGACCAGGGACGTCCTCGTGTTTCAGCATTGTTTTTAATTTGTAGCTGCCTGTGAACTGATCGAACTTTTGGTGTCGTCAGTGAGTGAATGAGTGAGTGAGTTAAAGACCTTCAATGTTATTCAAGGATGTTTTCCTGCTGATGACTGAAGGCCTAGAACATATGCATCTGTAACACTGTGTCAGTGCTCTGCTGCCTCGTTCTAGCATTTCCCATTGCAGCAGCTGTGCCCTTTATTCCTTGTGTGTGTGTGTGTGTGTGTGTGTGTGTATGTGTGTGACCGAGGCAGGGAGAAGTTATATGTCATGTTTCTCTACTGTTGAATAAATCGATCTGTCAAACCTTTAAGCAGTTCAAACTACTTATAACAACTTAAAAATCACTCTTTGCAGCCGTGGGGAACAGAAAAGAATTTCAGGACTATTAGTAAGTATTAAATGTAATATATATACATCGAAAACGTGTGAGGGAAACCGAGAGAAGCTATACATCACATCTTAGCAAGATTCTGCCATCTGCACTGATCTATAGATTATCAGTCCTTTTCTCTCAAAATACACACTCAGATGCTTGCTTCCCATGCTTCATCCCTACCCCCAGATCCGTGGCTATCAAACACTATAAATTATATAAAGAACAAGTTGAAAAACCTCTGAAACCTAATCGGCTGAAGGAGAAGAAACTCAGGGCTGCTGTAACGTGAGCCGCCAACACGGAGGAGCCGAAACATGAGAGGTCGCGAGTGTGTGCTTTCAGACATAGGCAGCTGCTCTGAGTCTTTTCACATCAAAATATCTGGAAACTGTCACACCCAAGCCCTTGCTCATGTCTGTCGGGAACTAATGATGTTGACCAGATTCAGTTACCCATAATTCCACTTCCTGTGTTGGATAAGAAAGTTGTGATCCCTGCAGAAACATAAAGTGCCTCCAAAAAAAATTCACAGATCTAGCCAAAAACTACATTATATTGGCTGTGTGGAAATCACCCCAATGTGTGTGTGTGTGTGAGAGAGAGAGAGAGAGAGAGAGAGAGAGAGAGAGAGAGAGAGAGAGAGAGAGTGTGTGTGTTCAATCTAACACTGTTAAAGCTCTTTGGAACCAGCAGGGTGCTGAGCTATTTCAGCCTGGCTATTTATGAAGCACTCCCCATCACAGCTGCTTCTGCATTTACCACTGACATACCTCCAGAAAGTCAGTCACTCACACACACACACACACACACACACACACACACACACACACACACACCTTCTTATACTTGTGAGGACCTTCCAATGACAGATTTATTACCTCGGCTAATTAATGCTATGCTGCACCAAAAACTAGCCTCAGTGACTAAAAAGTTTGGCCTCTCTCTCTCTCTCTCTAAGATCCTGTAAATGATTCTAGACTAAAAACAAGTATAATCTTAAACCCAACCCAGAATAGTTTTTCCTTTAGACTTCCTGTATTTTGATAAATATGTTGTTGCTCCATTGCTAAGCTAAAAAAGCAGCAGACAGCAGCACGACTGACTGAATGCGTTCTTATTTTTGATTTGTTTGGCTAAAATACTATAAAATATCTGTTTAGATGTAAAATGTATGTTTCTGTAAAAGTAATGGGTAATGTGAATAAACTTAGAGGGATGAGCAAATATACCTCACACAGACATTGCAGAGATGGTGTGAATACAGGGGGGTGGGGTAGAGAGAGAGAGAGAGAGAGAGAGAGAGAGAGAGAGAGAGAGAGAGAGAGGCCATACTGACAAGCGAAAGAATTAAGGTCAGGTTTTCAGGGTGAGAGACAAAAATCTAGAATGGAAATTGATTTGTTCTACTTTCTGCTCCGTAGCCTGACGGACATGTTAGTTCAGAGAGAGAGAAAGAGAGAGAGAGACTTCTCACGACCGATGTGATGAGAAACACTGAACAGTGACGTTGAAGAATGCTTTCTAACATACTAACTAGATTGCTAAGAGTAAAATAGCTACGGTGTCGAGCTACATACATTTTACTAGGCTAGTGTGGAGTTCAGATGTAGATGGTAAATAGGTCACAGTATTAATAACGAGGCCTACATCTCGAAACATCTCCAACCCTTGAGATAGGAAAAGGAGAAAATTTCAATCATTAACTATAAATAGAGCACACTGACACTAAGCCAGTTAGGAAGTCATTGTAGAGCGTTTGCAGCATTGTGACTGGCTGTTAGCATGACTACGAGCATCGCCTGCTAATAATGCATCGCCGTCAAATAAGTATACGTTTCGTCTTAGTAACTTTAGCTAAATTTTCATTTGATAAACTTAAAGCGTGTTGCGAGGCAATTCTTCACAGTAGCTTCATACTTTCACTACAAATAAATCTACAGTCACATATACAGCAATTTTAGTGCTGTGCGCCACCAGGAGGCGTTCCTATTACTTGTTGCCATAGTAACCATAGTTTATCAGTGGCTGGTGCAAAGAAGATGATAAATATATCCTACAGAATTTTAGATATTTAAATAATGTGCAGGGGGAAAAAATGTGTAATAATATACTGCATTTCGGCATGTTTATATTACTGCTGAATACATCCGTGTTAGCAGTTAGCTTGTCTTATAAACACCTAAATGCTATTTGACACTCTATGCAGCAGTGGTGAGCAGAAAAGCATCCCAGGACGCACGAGACGCTAAAACGTGAGGAGGATGGACTACAATAGCAGGAGACGTCATCAATCCACTCCACGCATCACAAATAATAAATATTAAGCAATTTATTTTTTATGAATATATGTTGTTTTTTTATGTATCGACCGGTCTAGATGTTTATACTTGCGCGTCAATTTGACGTCAGCATGGGGATCACATTATTATTATTATTATGATAATATTAATAATGATTATTATAATGATTATTATTATAATGATTATTTTGATAAAAATCATCATAATAATAATAATAATAAATCATTATGATGATGATGATTATTATTATTATGATTATTATTGGTGTTGTTATTGACGCGCGTGGAGCTTCGTTAGTTTACTTTCCACGCGGGTCCACAGCACGTGACGGCCGCGTTATTGGCGCACGTCCCCCGCCGCCTTAACCCAACACACGCGCTCACCGGCAGGCCATCTACCGCACACACACACACACGCACAACAGGTGACGGTACAATATTTCTAGCCCGTAAAAGCGTTCACACAACGTCGCGTATAAACACGAAGCGCAGGACAAAAACGTGACGTCTTTCTAACCTCTATCCATTTCTGCGCCTCCTGAAACGCAGGTCCCGAGCTGCACTCGGTGGCTTCGTGATGATCCGGACGGGAACCGGAGCCCTCGTCAGCACTGGCCATTTCCTTTAGAAAGTCCTCGGCGTTGTCCCGATTCCCCACCGCACTGCCTCTGCGTGTTACTGCGTCCAAATCCGTAGCTGGATGCTGACGCTGAGCGGTGAACGAGGTGCTGCAGTTTCCACGCAGAGCACCAGCGCACTGCTCACCACAGTCCGAGCTAAAAATACAAGGCAGAGACGCTGCAGGCGCTCGGAGTTCAGCTCTGCGCTCAGCCAATGCGAGAGGCGGACGGAGCGCCCCGCTGTGAGGACAGGAATGTGCACGAAAACAATGGAGGAGTTCCGTTATCGCTCCGATTCTCTCGGTCTCCTACTACGAAATGCATATCCATTGGACATGTCGTGCACTACGTAGGATGTACAAGCCTCTGCTCCACACTCTACGCAGTGCACTTATGTAGGGAGTAGCAGTGTATTCCGGATACTTGGGTTATAAAACGCTGCGTTGTTTTTTATGATTTATAACAATCCTGATGAAGTAAAACCTGATACAGTAATGCCTTTACAGGGCTGCAATTATTTAGATAAATATTACATAAGAGACCTTTACGCAAAATCATTCACATTTATGACAAATGCAAATCTGCTCCATGCAGACTCTTCACTGGTGTCCCACAGGGCTCAATACTTGGTCCGCTTGTTTTCTCCCTGTATACTCACTGCCTTGGTGAAGTTATTTCCTCACATGGGTTCTCTTACCACTGCTATGCTGATGATACACAACTTATCTTCTCTTTCCCACCCCTCAGATACCACAGCTTCTGATCGGATCTCAGCATGTCTGGCAGAAATATCATCATGGATGACTGCTCATCAGTTAAAGTTCAATCCTAGCAGAACTGAACTGCTGATCATCCCAGGTGATTCATCCCCAGGTCATGATCTTGCAATATCCCTGCATAATGATCTGATCACCCCTTCAGCCACAGCTCCCAACCTTGGTGTAACCATGGACAATCAACTGTCTTTTTCCTCTTATGTTGCTAATGTGACACACTTATGTCGGTTTCTTCTCTACAATATTAGAAGAATTCGGCCATTTTTGTCCACACAGGCTGCTCAAGGAACTTGTTCAATCTCTTGTCATTTCAAGACTGGATTACTGGAACATACTGCTGGAAGGTCTACATATGAACGCAATTCATCCTCTGCAAATGATCCAAAATGCAGCTGCACAAATTGTTTTCAACCTGCCCAAGTTCTCACATACCGCCCCATGGCTGCAACCCCTCTACTGGCTTCTGGTGGCTGAACACATCAGATTCAAAACACTGATGCTGGCCTATAAAGCCAAAAACGGACCAGCTCCCTCTGACCTCAAAGCCCTCATCACTCCTCACACTGCACCTCACACCCTCAGATCTACCAGCATTGCTCGACTGGTCCTACCATCTGTCTGAGTAAGAGGTAAGTATACTACAAGACTCTTTTCTGTTCTGGCACCAAGGTGGTGGAATGAACTTGCCCTAGGGGTCCAGACAGCCGAATCACTGGATATTTTCAAAAACGACAGTTGAAGACCTACTTATTCAGAAAACACTTCCAATAGCACTTTCTTCCCCGTTTGTTGTATGTATATTAAACAGTGTTTTAGACTCATGGTTAATGTATCCAATGATAGAGACTTAAGCACTTTTGTACATCGCTCTGGATAAGGGCATCTACCAAATGTAGATCATACTTTTTCCTTCCTTTATTATTTATACAAGAACTGAAGGGTTAATGTGACTAATAGAAGATGGTCACACTCAAAATACTTCAAGTTGATAAAAGGTACAGTTTGTAATGACGTATACATCATGTTATAATTTATAAAGAGGATGCTATAGAACACATTTGGTTCAGGAATGGACTATAGTCCAGAGCAATTTCTCACAGGCGGAGTTCTTATTTAAATTACAATTCCAGGATTCAGGGTAGAGTAGTTTCCTCTTTTTGATGTCATATAGCATGATGCTAAATGGGTGAAGCACCAAGTTCTGTTGAACAGAACTCCTTTCAGCAATTTTAGTTTCGTCATCCCCCCCACCCATTAAGCTCACTTATCTAGTTGGGCAGAATATTCAAACAAGTTACCTTTATTCATCAGTCTTCAGGAACTGCTTCATCCTAGTCAGAAAATCCAGAGGATATCCTGTGTGGATGGAACTGCAGTATGTCACAGGACACTATGTACATGTGCTGTAGAGACCAATCCACCAGCATGTGTTTAAGAGGGGGGAGAAAAGAAGAAGAAAAAAAAAAATCCCCAGATAGAAACCCAAACTCAAAGTAGTGGTACTTCAGAGCAGCTCTACCAGTGTATGTACAAGAAGGTAAAACCATTAAAAACACTTTTTACCCTTCACACTTTTTGAATGCGTCAGTACTATTAGAATATAGTGGGGGAAAATTGTCTTGCAATTTTTCTTCTTTAAATAAACTGGCCTGTGGACAGGCTGAAAACTCAATTGTCAAAAAACCACACAGATTGTTTCTTCACATTTATTTATTTTTTTAACTACATTAGCAGTAACCACAGCAATAGAAAGTCCCTCTATTAGCAACAACTGGAAATATTTGTGCTGAACAGCGTCACAAATCCCTATGCCACCTATTCTTCCTACACCAAGATGAGCAGGGCTCTACACCAGATTGAGGATTTCCTGGTGAAATTTACACGTCCAAAACCTAAGCCGATCAGCATTAAGATCACTAGCTGAAAACCTTAGTCTATTTAGACAGATCTGATCACAAGAACATGTGTCAATTAGGCAACTTGTGCAAATACAACAAATAATGAACAGAACAGAAGCCTGGCAGTTATGAAGAAAGTCAGATATAGAGGAACGATTGAGTTGTGTGCGAAATTCATAAGCAGCCAGTGTGTGAACTGCAGAGGATTGATGTGCTCTCGCCTGAAAGGGAGGGGGATGATTTTGGTCAGTAAATAGGAGGGTACAGCTCATCTTCAGGCCTTACAGAGTGCCACAGCAGAGAATCGCATCTCCCCTTTCTCTCGCTCTATAAATCCATGACATGCCTTTGCAGCATCCTACCAAAAGGTGAAAAAAAAAAAAAAAATCCATAATTCAGACAGTAATACCAGAATACACAATTACTAAACGATGGATTTGGATCAACAACATACCACGACAAAGCTGGTCGGACTTGTTGCACCATGGTTCACCAGCCCCTTTATTCTACCATCTGTAAAACAAAACACTTATTTTAGATCTGCTTTATGCAAAGTTAGTCCACAAAGCACCTTTCTACTTACAAGCATAGGATTAAACCATTTCATTAAACCATGTGTATAGTGATAAAATTAAACGTTCCTTAATCTTAGACATCATTTAGCAGACATCCCTCACTTAACACAATCTGATACTCAGACTATACTACTTAATTATTAAACCGACACAGTGACTTAATTCAAATACTAATCTGCATTTACATGGGACACGCCATCTTTTTCGCTCACATTTAATTGTTAAAACAAATTGTAGAAAGTTATTTTTGGAAAGTCAATGCATTGAATAAAAAAGTCAGAAATACTGTATGTTGCACAGTGTAATGGAAGTGACAACCTACCAAGTTCATAAACCTGGTCATTTACATTGACGAACGTGATGAAGTGGAAGTTCACATTGTCAGGTTCTTGCTGTTTCCAAGAAAAATAATTATTAGTATTAAACCATTAAGCAGGAATGTTCTCTTTATGTGTCCGAATCTCTTACATGACAACGTCCCACTGCAGCAACTTCATCATGAGCTGTTTGGATTGCCTGCAATGAACAGAAATTCATTAAAAACAAACAAACAAACAAAAAAACCCACACATACAGTAGTAAATATGCTGTTTAACTGTAGAACCAAGACAGTAAAAGTAAAATACATGAAGTGGTTAGCGTGTGCATACAGACATGGGAATATCTACAGGGCTTGTTTGATTTGACATTATGGGATTCAAGCCCCATCTACTGTTAGACCCACATATTGCAAAGGACAGACAGGGTGGCCAGACTTTCTAATCCAATATGAATAGAAAGCACTTAACCTCCCTCCTGGTGTCCATTTTCACTTAAATCTACAGTAGTACCTCATTTTGCGCCAGCTTCTCAGCACGTTCGTCGGGGGACAGTCCAGCTGTTTCTTCTAGAAATTTCTTCAAGATAGAATCCCCTTCTGGATATCGATCAGAAAGAAAACTGTTTGAGGAACATTCTTTGTTCAGGTGAATTTCTCCTGCCAGATTCGTAAAGTTGCGAAATTATATTACAGCAATGCTATAAAACAGTGGCACCCTGAATGATCCATTTAGTACATCTGCATGTCAGCAAATATTAAACCAGAATTAATATTAAATGTTTTTATATCCTGCAGTGCATCCTAGATTTGCCTGAAGAAACCACCCACCTTACCAGACATCTGATGAAAAGGTCAATGTTACCCAATAGAAATACAAGTGTAACAATCAGAATTGTACAAGTCAAACAAAAATTACAGACCAAAGCTGAGTTTATCCTGATTGTTGGCGACGGCATGCACCAATCCCACCGTCCCACAAGAGTTTTCCACCGTCTGACTCATAAAATAGATGTCCTCACATGGGTCAACTGACTGCTTGGAGCGAAACTCCTCGTGCTAGAAATCAAGAAAACAAAATTAATTCATGCTAGAAAACAAAATTAAATTCTGGTAACCTGTACAATCTGACAGAGGTGACGATCGAACTCTTGATTTAGAGAAATAACGTGCATGTGATTTCTTCACCTGTTGTGTCAAAGGGAAGAGGAGCATCAGGGCGCAGCAGGGCGTGGGCACCCCAGCAATGGCATCATCCTCCAAGCTGAACACATCCACAAAGTGCCAGTCTGTTTTCACACCCAGCTTACTCAGCACCTATAACACAATACAAAAAGGTCTAGATACTGACACAACCTCTTTGTATCACAGACAGATGATCACAGCATCATCAGGCTACAACTTCAGGCCATGATGTCATGTCAATTAAAGACAACATAGACAAGCCAAAGCTAATATATTTCGAGTCGAATACCAGTATTAATAAAACAATAAACCCTAATCATGTAGTAAAGCCTATCAGAGATAAGTTATGAGGTAAATTTAACCAATGTGACCGTTTTATAAGAGAGCAGGTGGCTAAAGCCGAGCCTACGCCCATTCACTGAGGAACAGTAATTTGTGGATAAACGCCTCAGGTGGGAAAAGACAACGAAGACATGATTTTATGTATCATGAATCAGCAAACTCACCATATTCAGCATCTGCAACAACAACAAAACAAAATATAGATTAATACTTTGTCCGTATGAAGTGAAAGCGACATAGAAATTCGAGTTAAACCGCCTCAAACAAACCTCAGGGTTTATTTCCATCGGTTTCCACGCCATTGTAACGGTTGGTTTTTGAGTGTCACTGTGGACGAGCTAATAAGCTAATTTAAAAAGCGTAACGGTCAGAAATTTAAAAAAACATAAACGCTGCACGAGGCTTATATACGACCGGTCACATTCCATTTTCCCCAGACTGAGGGGTGTGTGTTTCTAAATCCGTTCGTTTAATACGGGTTTGTGACGTGTGACAACGCATTAATACTGGAACACGATTTAGGAGGTGTGCTACTGTTACATTACTTCAGTTCGTCAAAATAAACACCTGGTATAAAATGATATCTCTCTCGAGGTGAAAATAGTACAGTCCACCGGGAGAAGATTCTAGAAAGTACCAGAAACGTCCAGACGCGACTGAATCAATATTTAAGTGAATCAAACCGATATTTAACTGTTTAACAAACACAAAGACTGATTAAAAATCAATCTCAAAATAATGTTTACTATCATTTTTGTACGCATGCAAGAACGAAAATAATAATAATAATAATACAAAAACAAACAAACAAAAAGATTTCAGATATTTATAATTATTTAATTTATTAATTAAACATTAAAATATAATATATATATATTTTATATATATATATATATATATATATATATATAATATATATATATATATATATATATATATTATATAATAATAATAATAATAATAATAATAATATTAGTAAAGAGTCGATTCTAATGACTTGGTACATAACTGTCAAGAATCAACACGACTCATCTGATTCACCTAATAATGTGCAGGATTATTTCGAAATAATACACGACAGCGACATCTACTGGAGGAAGTGTGTTCTCAAAAAGGATTTTTGACAAATAACCATCTTAAATTAGGAATAATATTATATTTTGTAGGTAGTATTTTGTAGGTAATATAATAATAATAATAATAATAATAATAATAATAAGAATAATAATAATAATTATTATTATTATTATTATTATTATTATTATTATTATTATTATTATTATTATTATTATGTCCCTGAGGCACTTCACTGAAATCCTGCTTGCAAAAAAAAATTTTTGTGCTCTTTTCTTCTTCTAAAAAAAGCCCATAACCCATTCAATGGAGAAATGGGGAAATCCAAATGATCATGGACAATGGTGCATATTGAGATACGATGATGATTACGTGTATCCATGCATTATCCTTTATATAAATAAAGCAAATGTTCAAGTCAAGGGTATCAAGTTCATCGTGTTGGACCAAAACGACATTTTTTGGCCATCTTATGATGACTTCCACTGCATGATGACCCTGCAGCGGATAGTGAGGACAGCTGAGAAAATCATTGGAGTCTCTCTTCCCTCTATCATGGACATTTACACCACACGCTGCATCTGCAAAGTCAACAGCATTGTGGATGACCCCACACACCCCTCACACACTCTCTTCACCCCACACACACACCCCTCACACACTCTTCACCCTACTGCCGTCTGGAAAAAGGTCCCGAAGCATTCGGGCCCTCAGGACTAGACTGTGTAACAGTTTCTTTCCACAAGCCATCAGACTCCTTAACAACTGAACTGAACTGTACTGAGCACAACACACACACGCACATCAACTGTATGGACTGCACAGACCTACACTAAATACACACACTTCCAATATATATCCATCAATCTGTTTACATGCTGTTTTTTGCACACTTTTTGCACATTCTGTCTGACATTTTAGTTGATTTTTTGCTCTTTTGCACAATATTTTACATTATCTCAGGTAACTGCTGCTATAACACTGTGTTCATTCCAGTATTTCTGCACACGTAATATTGTCTGAACATACAGTATTTACACTGACGCTGTTTCTGTTTATTGTCATTTGTGTATTGTCTTTTGTGTATTGTCTTGTTTGTCTTGTCCTGCACTGTCTTTTTGTCTTGTTTGTCTTGTCTTGCACGGTTTACACCAGGTTGTACAGATACACTTTATGTATGGACTACTGACTAAGTCCTTAGCCCTGTCTTTGTTTTATGTAGCTTCATGGTCCTGGAGAAACGTTGTCTCATTTCACTGTGTACTGCAACAGCTATATATGGTTGAAATGACAATAAAAGCTTCTTAACTTGACTTGGTACCAAAATGATCTTTGAGATGGTGAGTAAATGTGATATCTCACCATGTAGAGGTTGTGAAGGTGTTTTGGGCCAGACTCTTAAGATAACAGTCAGATCAGTGTGCTATACACTGTTATACTGGATAATGTTTTTGTTGTTACACAATACACAAATGCCAACAGTTTGACTTAACGTGCCTTAAATTCTTAGTTTCTAATTACATTCTAATCTAATTAAATTCAATTTTTTTTTTTTTTGTCAGGCGCTAGGGCACCGGCCGGTTAGCTCAGTTGGTTAGAGCGTGGTGCTAATAACGCCAAGGTCGCGGGTTCGATCCCCGTACGGGCCAATGTAACGTTTTATAATATTACAACTAATGTGATTGTTATATTGTTTTTACCAAGCATTTAGCACAGACTAAAGTCTTTGGGTCACCAAAGACTGTCTGAGTAGCATTTGACATTCAGTGCTAAATTATTTTATTTATTGTGACACAAAACATAATTAAAAATGAAGCAGACAATTTTGTATAAGTATTTGTTATCCTAGAAAAATATTCAGTAGAGCCACTTTTTGGAAGTTTTTTTTGACAGCTTTTTTAAAGCATTGAGCTATGACACTCAGACAGTTTAAAAGACAAGTGAAACAAGTTAGGTCACCTGCCATACAATGCATTTGGAGTTAAACTCTGAGGAGATAACTCAGTGGAACTGGGAATACCTGATCTACTAAAGCAGATTTGTGGACTAAGGAACTCACTAAGGAACTCACTTTACTTGTTATTAATCATTGTTTGTAGACTGTTAAGGTGTGTTTCGTACGCACCTAGTGAGCCTCAAGTAGACAACTCAGACAAGCTTTTAATATAGATATGAAGACATTAATATATGGTGCTTACAATGATGCATCACGTCTTCAGGCATCATTAGTGATATTTTCACGGCAGTATGTCAGCTCACTCTGCATGTACATGATTAAAATAATACAGGAGCTTGAATCTTTAAGTTCTCGAGAGTTTGTGTCCCTTTTGGCATCCCAGCCGTTTTTTGTGCACCACAGGGAGCAGCTCTGGGTCCATCACAACCAAGTTGACCAAATGTTCATTCATTCATTCACCAAGTTGACCAATGTTCAAAAATGTTCATTCATTCGTTCATTTTCTACCGCTTATCTGAACTACCTCGGGTCACGGGGAGCCTGTGCCTATCTCAGGCATCATTGGGCATCAAGGCAGGATACACCCTGGACGGAGTGCCAACCCATCACAGGGCACACACACACACTCTCATTCACTCACGCAGTCACACACTAGGGACAATTTTCCAGAGATGCCAATCAACCTACCATGCATGTCTTTGGACCGGGGGAGGAAACCGGAGTACCCGGATGAAACCCCCGAGGCACTGGGAGAACATGTAAACTCCACACACACACACACACACAAGGTGGAGGCGGGAATCGAACACCCAACCCTGGAGGTGTGAGGCGAACATGCTAACCACTAAGCCACCGTGCCCCCCCAGGAAAAATGTTATCATTGATTTAAAAAAAAAAAAAAGAACTAGAGATTATAAAAGTAAACACACAAGCTAACATTTATGAATATAATTGTTATTGTTTTCATGAATTTACTTCTAAAAGTTTCATTAGAAACTCTTGTTCACGTTATAACTTTTGTAATTACGACTACAATTAACTTAATTAGTAAAAAACTACATTACCCATAATCCCCTGCAGCTCGTGTAGCCAAAGGGTGCGGCTCTGGTGACAGTGAAGCCGTTTAAAGACCTGTTCCTCATCTCCTGACTTCACCCTCAGCTTTTCTCCTGCAACACTGAAGATCAGAGAACTTTTTACTTTGGTAAGTACATTTACATTTGTGGCGCTTCTTTGACCTACACTATAATTCGTGTAGTTGAGTGTTTACCTGTTGTGAAGGATTATTATGGCTTTCATTATTATACGTGGCTTTCATAATAATACATTCTTCACTTTTATTTCCTCTTAGAGCTGCCTTGAAGAGCAGAAATCCTAAAAAAAAACAAAAACATGGTGAGTCAAAAAATAATTCTATCACCACAATGCAAAATAAATAAATTAAAAAAAATAAAAGTTTTTTTTAATGACTTTAAATGGCTTTGCATAGTGACAGGAAATTCCTATGCCAGCTTCCTACAGAGCGTGATCTAGACCACTGAGATTGAGATCACTGATATGTCTATGATTTGCACAAAGCCTGAAGACTTGAAAACATCTCACTGTGCTGGTTTGACAGTTGCGAAAGGGCGAAGCCTGTACATTCCTGTTTCGGCACATAATCACTGTACATTCAGGAGAAAGAAAGAAAGAATGAAGAAAGAAAGAAAGAAAGAAAGAACGGTTCTAGTCTGTTTTCTCATTTCTTTCATTCTTTGTATTTTCTTTGTTTAAAAACTTTCTGTGTCTGTCTGTGTGTGTGTCTGTCTGTGTGTGTGTCTGTCTGTGTGTGTGTTTGTCTGTGTGTGTGTGTGTGTGTGTGTCTGTCTGTCTGTGTGTGTGCGTGTCTGTCTGTGTGTCTGTTGGTCTGTGTGTCTGTATGTGTGTCTGTGTGTGTCTGTCTGTGTGTCTGTCTGTCTTTGTCTGTCTGTCTGTCTGTCTGTGTGTCTGTTGGTCTGTGTGTCTGTCTGTGTGTCTGTTGGTCTGTGTGTCTGTCTGTTGGTCTGTCTGTCTGTCTGTCTGTGTGTCTGTCTGTCTTTGTGTCTGTCTGTCTGTGTGTCTGTTGGTCTGTGTGTCTGTCTGTTGGTCTGTCTGTCTGTCTGTCTGTGTGTCTGTCTGTCTTTGTCTGTCTGTCTGTCTGTCTGTGTGTCTGTTGGTTTGTGTGTCTGTCTGTCTGTGTGTCTGTATGTGTGTCTGTGTGTCTGTCTGTGTGTGTGGGTCTGTGTGTGTGGGTCTGTGTGTGTGGGTCTGTGTGTGTCTGTGGGTCTGTTTGTCTGTCTGTCGGCCTGTGTGTCTTTCTTTCTTTCTTTCTTTCTTTCTTTCTTTCTTTCTTTCTTTCTTTCTTTCTTTCTTTCTTCCTTTCTTTCTGTCTTTCTGTCTTTCCTTCTTTCTTTCCCACCAAATCATCTTCTGTCTGCCAGCCAACAATATCTCAGTTTAGATCAAGTGTGTAATTTGACCCACCCATTTACCTAAGCATTTTAGAGTATTTTAGATGACAAGTTAAAATACACCAGCATAGAAACTGACTTTTTTTCTGAACAGCATAAACAACTAAATTACTTTAAAGCCGCAAGTCTGATACAAAATGAGTCAGGACGTGTGTCTTTCCCTCTGTTTGATGACCTTATTTTAGCGTTTAAGATAAAACACCTTCCAATTTTACATATACATACACAACACACATACGTGCTTGTGTTGTATTGATTTGTGGTGATTACGCATTACGCATTTGGAGCATCTCAGAGAGCAGAAATGGGGTTTGATATCATTTCATTTGAAGATACAAACATTTGTGTAGGGGGGAATAAAAGCTTTTTTTTTTTATAAATATATTGCCTCTGGTAGGCTAGACAAAAGTAGAAATACTTAGGAGCTTATTATTAAGCACCACTTTGGAGTGTGACATGACAAGTTTTTCAATGTGCAAATTCCTTTTTTTGTATTCTGGTAAAAAGTGTAATTTAAGGTTCCATTTCTAAATGTGGTTGTCAAAATAATTGAAGCTTCCCTTTTTTTTTTTTTGTGAATTGTGACTCATACTTGGCTGTTGTGTAAGGATGGATATCATAAAGTTTTCCCTAAACGGTCTTCAAGCCATCCTTGATCCAGTGGAATTTAGGATATAACTTTTAAATTTATTCACCAAGTTAGAGGAGAGTGTGACACTGGAGATTACGATTATGAATCATTTCCCTTCTGAAACCGTGTGCTATATAAAGTTATCAGCTGCCCACTGATGGAGACTTCAAGAGTGCAAAACTCTTTGTATCAAATGCAGTCCAAAGCCATCTCCATGGTTTCCAAGTGGCACCATTCACAACAGTCTCATGTATCTCCAGTATCTCACCAGCAGACTATAGACTTGTAGTTAAGAACTGCTGCTGCTGCTGTAACCTGCCTATTGTTTGACTTAATAGTGTTCAACTGAAGAAGAAGAGTAATGAGTTATGATCCCAGGAGTCGTTCCCTTGTGAGCCTGGTTCTTCTCAAAGTTTCCACCTTGAGGAGTTTCCTCACCACTGGCTTGCTCGTTAGGGATCTTAAGATAAATCTACACCCAGATTTCTGACCATTTTAAAATGTAATTTTTTAAATTACTTTTCATTTTGTATTTAAAAAGTCTTATGATTTAAGTGGTTTTACTTCATCGGAAGGGATCTAGGATCTGAGGCTGAAATAAAACGCCAAATAAAAGTTTTCCAACGTTCTCTTTTTTCTTGAGTGTGCTGATGACTCATATGTGTGTGTTTCTAGTAGGGCGGGTTTTTCCTCTCTCGCTCTCTCTCTTTCTCTCGCTCTCTCTCTCTCTCTTAAATATCACTTCCATCTGCTGTGGTTTCACGGGTGGAGTCGTGTTTACGTAGATGTATGTGCAAACCTTGGCAAACATTAATAATCCCTTTCAAACAGATGGAATGACCACGGATCCTGGGCTGTAAACACAATGCTTGCGTTCTCATAGAAAAGAATAGTCGGATACACAAAGGAGCATGGAGTGAGGCGAGCTCACGTATAACTGTTTATATTTGCATGTTTATGAATGTTGTTGTCGGAAGCGTGGATCAGATGTCAGGCATTAAAGCTGTCGCAGGACAGTACGACGAGTGATTAAGGCCAGATTAGAGAGAGATCTGTGTGTTTTTAAGCTTTTTGAGACACGACTCCTGTCTAAAGTGCTGGAGTCTGTGTGCTTTGTCCTCAGGTCTAAATGAATCTCTTGAAGTCAGCACATGATCTCACATCTTTTGACCCATAATGCATTGGAATGCTGGTGTTTGGATTGGGCTTTGTGCAGGAACCAAAGATCTGACTCATATAAACATAGTATCCAAGCCAAGGCCTTGATTTAATGCTGCAAAAAACATAATAATGTTAGAATTCTTCATTTACACGATGTTATATCTTCCAGCGAGGATTAATCCACAATGTTTGTGGGTTTTGAAGTGAATAAATTTAATAATAAGAATGAATCGTTCTGTACTAAACACAATCCACCTTAAAACCTTACGCAGGCCCAAGGTTTAAAGCAGAAACTGTACAATTACAATAAGATATTGTAAATTTGTTTATTCACCATGCTGCAAAACTAACATTGAAGTAAATTTAAGCTTTAATAGCACTGTAAACAGCTAATCCGTTTTTTTCTCCAGCTCTGATAAAGTTTTATATCCATTGGGTTTGGTCAGTATTTTGTATTCACAGAGCTTGAATAGAATAGAGCAGAATGCTGAAGATCAGATTACTGTATTAGCTTCAGAGTTGTTTTATTATTATACTCTGCTCAGTTCACCTCTATCACAACATTCATGACTGAAATCAATATGTGCTGAAATCAATCATATACAACATCTGAGATCAGTATTATAAAAGCCGATATTGCAGTAGCGTTAACCGAACGTTACGGTACAGACCTAGAGCTAGACATCTGATGTATTTCTGTGTCGGTGCACGTTTAATCCGCTTTCTCACATGCGCTCATAATAGTTGTTGTTATTATACACTGAACTTTGACACCTACATCCTGTTATTCTGATGTGCTGTTTAATAATAAAGCCAAGTAGGAAGTATCAGACCAACATCATAACATCTAAGGGGAAGGAAAAGTCAAAAATCAGAAATAACTAAAACTTAATCTAAATCTTTAATACGACTTCCAGTTTATTTAATCTCGTGTGATACGATGCTTATACTGTATAAAGAGGTGAATTTAATGTACAAATGCTAAGAATCTCCCTTCACAAACGAATGTTTAATATTAGCGACAAGAAATTGATTCGGTTCGTTACTCTAGTCACTTATATACTTGCCATTGATTACTAGCACGTTTGCCTCACACCTCCAGGGTCGGGGTTCGATTCCCGCCTCCACCTTGTGTGTGTGTGTGTGTGTGTGTGTGGAGTTTGCATGTTCTCCCCGTGCCTCTGGGGTTTCCTTCAGGTACTCCGGTTTCCTCCCCCGGTCCAAAGACATGCATGGTAGGTTGATTGGCATCTCTGGAAAATTGTCCCTAGTGTGTGATTGCGTGAGTGAATGAGAGTGTGTGTGTGCCCTGCGATGGGTTGGCAGTCCATCCAGGGTGTATCCT
>NC_083461.1:35946776-35984276 GCF_030014155.1 Tachysurus vachellii | reverse complement strand
ACCCATAAAAAAAAAAATAAAAAAAAAAAATTTATTTATACCATGATCAGCTGAAACATATGTTGAAGCTATTTATTCCGAACTGATTGAGTTAATAAATCACGCTTTAATCTGTTCCACTGTACATTCATTATGCGTGTGTGTTTCATTTAAACAAACAAATTACTCAGTGCTTGTATTCAAAACCAAATCTGTACAGTATTGTCTCTCTCCCACTCTCTCTCCCACTCTCTCTCTCTCTCTCTCTCTCTCTCTCTCTCTTTCTCTCACAGTAACGTGTGCCAGAAGCGTTCCTGCTTACTTAGCTGAGTGTCTGTATCATGCTATGAAGGTAGGAGTCTGGCTTTATTCTAAATATTCCTTTATACCTGAGATTCAATAACATTGTTACTGTAAGTTTATTGTACCAGGCGCTAAAATGTTTGAGATTTGCAGGTGTTTGTACGTGTAGTTTCAGCAGCTGAGGGACTGCGGGGATTAATGCAGTATAGAATTTCTGTGCATTTACTGAATACTGAATCTGTTTTTGGAGGAATAATAAATTAGGAAAGCTTGAAAGATGGACTGTTAAGTTTAGATGGAACATTTGATGTTCATTTGGGATGCACTCTCTATGACTGATGTGAAGATTTAGCTACCAAAAAAAAAAAAATATATATATACATATATATTTATAGCCAATAGTAGTATAGTCTTTAAAACACTATTATAACTTTACTTAAAAATTAAAATGCAATTTTGTTTACTTATAATGGCCAAATTTGTTCAGACGTCTATCTTTAGAATGGCTAAACTTCTAAGGAAGCTCAATATTATCCATTTTTTTTCTGGCAATATCATTATATTAGTCAGTCACTATCACTGACACTTCAGTCACTATTACTACTTCCTGGGCCATATTCAGAGTTTATGAGGTGGAAAAAAGCTCGATTCTGACTTTTGACTTTAAGCCCATCTGAAATTTTAACATTATACCCAACATGTGTGTTTTGAACATCGAAGTAGGCAACATCATCTCTCAAGAAAATTATTTATAGAATATTTCGCATAAGATGCCAAACAAGTGAGGATGTGCAGGATAAAGGCTGATTGAATACGATTTAAATGCAACTATATATGTGGTGATAGTGTAATAATTATAGCCATATACTAAACTTCTCGATGTTCTAAATGCTTGCTTACCTTCTCATTCATATCAAGAAAAAAAAGTAACACAAATTATTTTCTCTGCTCATCGAAAAACTTTCGAAAAATCTTATCTTGTGCTCTTCTACTCCAAAATAATCCAGTAACCTCGGAAAACTGGACGGAAGTGGTTTTATATTTACACTTAAATAAGTAACTCTCTCAGTGCAAGACTCTGAATACGGCCCTATGAGGTGTATAGCTACATACATACATGGGTGCTGTCTGTGGTGCTGAAATTTATGTTTCTTTGGCACAAGTGTACTTAATTATATTTGGATGCTCTTTCGCTCTCTCTCTCTCTCTCTCTCAATCTCTCTCTCTCTCTCACACGCTCTCTCTCGCGCTCTCACTCTCTTTTGCGCTCTCTCTCGCTTTCTCTCTCGCTTTCTCTCTCTCTCTCTCTCCCTCTCTCTCTCTCGCGCTCTCTCTCGCGCTCTCTCTCGCTTTCTCTCTCTCTCTCTCTCCCTCTCTCTCTCTCGCGCTCTCTCTCGCGCTCTCTCTCGCGCTCTCTCTCGCGCTCTCTCTCGCGCTCTCTCACTCTCTTTTGCGCTTTCTCTCTCTCTCTCTCTCTCTCCCTCTCTCTCTCTCTCTCGCTTTCTCTCTCTCTCTCTCTCTCTCTCTCTCTCTCTCTCTCTCTCTTCCCTATCTGACTGTTAACCCAATCTGATTCGGACTGATATTACTACTTTTGGTTTTCTGTTTGGCCTCATGTGGTGAGGGGGTGTGAAGGAAGGTGGCCCAGTGAAAATCCTGCCTTCTGCCAAAAAACTGTGTGGTAACTTGCTTCCTATTTGATTCCAAATAGATACCTAAGGAAAGGAAATGTGTATATATTGTTGATATTTCAACATATATATATATGTATACATCCGCTATAGTGTGTATAAATGTTCAAAGCATTTTGCTGATGCAAATCAGCCTTCTCCACAGGGCGTGGGGACTGACGATAAAACCCTGATTGAGATCATGGTGTCTCGCAGCGAAATCGACATGCTGGATATACGTGCCGAGTTCAGGAAGATGTTTGCCACTTCTCTGTACAAAATGATTAAGGTTTGTCATATTTCATATTGAGGTCATATTGTTTCAGTTACTGAACACTGATGCTTTATATCTCTATCCTCTCATCCTCTTATTACTTTTTTTTACAGGGCGATACCTCTGGCGATTATTCCAAAACCCTGCTCATCTTGTGCGGCGGCGATGACGCCTAAATCCGCTCCTGGACCTTACAAGCAATTTTCACACTTCGTAACACATTGGCAGAAATATTTAATCTTTGTTGATGTTACTAATAGCTAATAGAACATTGATCGTTCACAATAATGAAGGCAGGCTTAATATCCAGGGTTTTTTCTTATTGTATGCTATTTTATGCTTGTAACTGTGTTGTGGTCCAAAAGCAAAGAAAGTAAAAAGAAATAAAGCAGGTCTCAGTAACAGTGCTGCAAAAAATAAAGCTGAAACCAGTGAATAATATTGCCATATGATTTATACTACATTATGGGCATTTTTTAAATGGGATTGATTGAGAAAACATGACATTCAGATGTTTTAGGCTTGGGTGGAATAAACTACTGCTGACTGAGAGGAATTTTGGATTGACACTTCTCAATAATAATAATAATAATAATAATAATAATAATAATAATTTATGTTTTATGAAAAATGTTTCACTTTATGGCTTGGATGACTGATAGAAATAATTAGGAATTTTCAAAAAAAATAACATTGTTAATATCAGCAATAAGGTATATAATATCATACCTTAGTAATTGCTGCTTGTGTACATTATTATTATTATTATTATTATTATTATTATTATGTTACAGTATGCAAGAAGAGTATTTCCTGAAGATATAGGAATGACTGAATGAATAAATTAATTTGTGGAAATTTGCCATGTTTGGCACCCACCATGACGGTCTAATAACTCGGATGATCCACAATAGTAATGAAGGGATTTTGTTAAAAAAATCAAAGCCAAATGAGCTTGATATTGAGAAATGAACCTAGCAGAGATGTGAGATGGGGAGGAATTCAGTGTGGCAAGCATTAGATTCTACAAAATTCTACAAAAAGTCAAACATGTTATGACCTTCTGTTTTATGGTCTGCGTGTCATTACACCAGAAGATGGCATGAGAGAGTCCAAGACGTTTTTGTAGAATCAACCACTGATTCAAGTGCGCACCAGTTCCAGTGCAACTAAATTCACACCACCTCCTACAGCTAGTCTGAGGATCGGCACCGTACTGCGCTCCCTGTTCAGGGTCACCACTGGAACCCCGACTTGCACCTCAGACCTCCTCACACTTAAAACATCAGCATCTGATCACATATCCCCCCTACCCACACTTTCCCAGAAGAGTGGAGCTTATTAAAACAGCAAAGAGGAACTAATTCTGTGTTAATGCCCGTTGGTTTGGAATGAGGAACTGTGTACAATCGTCAGGTATCCAAATATAGTTTACAGAGTAAAAACAACATGTATTACACAGCACCTCAAGGTCATGGTAAATCCAAAATCTGGGAGCTTGAGCATGAGGTGGGATGAGACACCATTTCTTAGCTTGCCAGAAAACTTTCCTGGGATTGTGGTTGATTAGAAGTGTGCACAGGAACACAACAAAACTTTTTTCATGTTAGCATGCTGGATAAACAAAAACAAGATCAATTAACACAGTAATTGCCTGGTTATAATTTTGGAAACTTAACAAAACTAATATCTCTAAGTGGTGGGTTGAAAGGAAAAAGAAAACAGCACATAGGTTCTTCTGAGGCTATTGTGAATTGGAGCAATGAGGAAATGTTACACACAGAGCTGGCATTTCTACCTCTGAATTTTTGTCTTTTCAGCATTTTACCATATTCTTGGAGGCGTAATCATTCATTCATTCATTCATCTTCTACCGCTTATCCGAACTACCTCGGGTCACGGGGAGCCTGTGCCTATCTCAGGCGTCTCAGGCGTCAGCAGGATACACCCTGGACGGAGTGCCAACCCATCGCAGGGCACACACACACTCTCATTCACTCACGCAATCACACACTAGGGACAATTTTCCAGAGATGCCAATCAACCTACCATGCATGTCTTTGGACCGGGGGAGGAAACCGGAGTACCCGGAGGAAACCCCCGAGGCACGGGGAGAACATGCAAACTCCACACACACAAGGTGGAGGCGGGAATCGAACCCCGACCCTGGAGGTGTGAGGCGAACGTGCTAACCACTAAGCCACCGTGCCCCCCAGGCGTAATCATATTTAATTTTAAAAACTTATGGTATGTGCCACACCACCTTTGGATTTGAACCAGGGAGAGTGGATGGCACTGTTGATGGCAATGCTACCACCACCATGTAACACTGTACCCTACTAAACAGAGTCAAATAATAGGCTAGTACAAATTCAGATTATTATATAACAGTACAAACAATTTTTTTCAGTACCGCCTACACATGATACCAAGCATCCTCAACGTACACTTTATCCAATCGGGAAATGTTTCACAGAAGATGGTTTGTAGTGACATTTAGCCATGACCACCATGTTGATGAATAATAAAGCTATGCATCATTTTTTACTACTCGTATGACTACGCTAAAACAAAACTGTCCAAACAAACGTGGGCTTCAGAAAACAGATTCAGATCTTATGACATGCATCGCACGTAGGAGCGAGAAGCTCAGCTTGCATGGACCTGTCTGGAAAACAAGAAGATCAGCTAGAGAGAATGCATTTTCTATCAAGGAACAGAAGACTACTGTATCAAACGTCTATGGCTATGTTTGTCAAAGTTTATGAACAATTGACGTTCCGAAGAATATTTAAACCTAAAATGAAACAAATGAAAAGACTTGGTGGCATGTATGAAATATAAAATAATGAGCTTTATTAATCATATTGCTAATTAATTTAATGCTACTCAGTTTACCACATTCCCATGAACATTAAATATCAACTATGTATTTTAGTATCTATTTAGTATTAGTGTCTATTTTACAGTTTAACCCTTTAACCAGTACACTAGTGTTCGACTTATGGGACATTTTCAATTAGATTGATTTTTCCTGTGATGAAAACCTTACATAAAATTTTAGTGGTAATTTTAGATGCTTATGAACAAGACCTTCGGGCATCTTAAAGAGCAGAAATGGGTTTGATATCAGCAGTTTATTTAAGATTTATTGGCTTTGGAATACTAGACAAAAACCGGAATAAAACAATGCTGAACATGGACAGGAAAACATTTGGGCTCTGGTAAAAAAAATGATCTTAACTATTTCTTAAATATCGGATGATTATAGATGCTGTCATATTTTGCAACATTTGTTATGGCCTGAGAATTTATGGCCCCACACATGAATGTTTTTAGAACATTCTAGAAGGTTCTTCTGACCTAGTTCCATGAGGATATATAGATAAGTACCCCTCAGCAAGTATTTAGAACAATGGGGTAGATGTTTGAGCATTAAGTGTGGGTGGGGTGCAAGAGTGGGCTTGACCAATCAGAGTGTTGTGCTTAAGGGGTGGGAACGTCATGCCATCTCAAGCCACACACGACAGAAAACTGTAGCTGAAACACCCGAAAACAATTCACATGGCATGTGGTAGTGGGTGTGTGTATGGGGAGATTCCCGCCATGTTTAATTCTATCTGTAAAGGTAATCAAAACAATTTTGAGTCCATGTTGCTTGTCATCTCATGTGTGAGCGTGTGGAAGTTGTGAAAGTCAAACGTGGGTTTGTCAATGGACTAATCTCTTTTAAAGGTCCACTATTGTCACAATGGTTTCATGGGAACATACCAAGCAAATATTACCTTTAGTATTGCAGGTGTGAGTAAGTCAGAGGAATTTGTTAGTGTGTGTGTGTGTGTGTGTGTGTGTGTGTGTGTGTGTGCACTCCCCTTCCTAGAAGTTCTGCCTTTGATCTTTTGTCTGGAAGTCCATGTGGAGATTGGCGCATGTACAAACACGATCCCGAATGACTTAGAGACTGGTTAGAGACACACACAAACACGTGCGTGCTATGGTATCATATAGAAGTGCATGGATTAACATATAGGAAATACTACTAAACCCGGCACTATATAATATACAATATCTAAGTAGTTAAGGCTCTGGGTTGGTGGTCATAAGGTCAGGGTTCAAGCCCCAGGACCACCAAGTGGTCACTGTTGTGCCTTTGAGCAAGGCCCTTAACCCTCCTTGCTGCAGGGGGCTGCATCATAGCTGCCTCTGTGCCCTGACTGCTCAACCTCTTAAGCTGGGATATGTGAAGAAAAGCATTCCATTGTGCTGTAATGTGAGTGGCTGTTATTATGAAGTCTCCTTCTTTCAACACATACAAGTTAGAGCTTTTATTAATTGTCAGAGCATACGCTGACTGAATTGGTCTATATTCACTATATGCATGGAGTTTTGCTTGGGTGCACATAGGTTTCCGGTGGATTCTCAAGTTACCTGTCTGTACAATGCTATAGTGTCCATAGGTGTGAAGGAGTGTGTCTTAAAGTGCCATGACTGGAATGCAAAGCACTCTGTGTAGTTACTACAAAATATCTAGGGTGGAGTTTGTTTGAAGTTAGCACAATGCCATCAATCCTGAGCTCGAGTCCTGAGCTCCTGTCTGTATCTAATTTCACAGGTTTCCCACATGTTCCTGTGAAATTTCTTTAGGTTCTCCAGTTTCCTCCTACTTCCCTAAAAACATGGAGGTACAGTTTATGGATTAGCTGAGATAAACTGCCCCATGATGTAAACGAGCATGTGAATAAGATGCCCTTTACTGGCCAAGTCCTGTAGTGAAAAATAGTCCTGAATGATCACAGGACAGTCTTTATGATTAGTTCTGCACAAATCTACAATGTCCAGATGAGAAATCTTTAGCATATATATGCAGGACCATGGGGAAACATCATACAAGAAATACACACAGACTGCACTGTTTTTTTTTATTTTTAAAAAAAAAAAAAAGCATTACATCCTGCTACAGTCATAAACCCAAATAAAGGAGGACTAAAAGTTAATTTTCTCTTTAAAAATGAATTTTACATCTGGGTTTTGGTCATGTCATACATATAAAAAGTGCAAGTGACCTGCACCTGATGGATCAGAGCTGCACGTGAGTGCTAACCTTTGACAAAGGTGTGTGTGTGTGCTCAATATGCTCACACACACACAAACACACAGTGTTTGATGAACACTTTGCTTATCGCCTCCTCGTGTTAGTGAAGGCGGATAACAGATTCGTATCAGAAGGCTCTATTTGACCAAACACAAGGAAGTTTCTGTGTTTTTTTACATGAATGTGTGGTATTAATTTATTCATTAATTCAGTTCAGTTCTGTTCCTATTATCTTTATTATCTATGCCATCAGTGGAATGTTGTTTTTGTGCCAAAAAAAAAGAAAAGACGTCACACAAGAAAACGATTCAGGTTTTGTTTTATTGAAGGACTCAAAAAGGTCAAATCCAGTTATAGGAAAAAGATAAATGAAACAATATATAAACTTAAACCAAACTCTTTTGTTTATTTATTATTTATGTTTTTAGATAAAAGCCATAGTTTTGTTTCATAGAAAAATCTGTTTACTTCATGGAGAATAAAAAAATAAAATAAAATAATAAAAAAAACGTCCACAAAAGATCAGCATGGTCAGATATTCATTGTAGGTACCTATATTTGGTCCCCAACAATACATACACACACACACACACACACACACACACTCACTCACACACATACACACCGTCACACACTCACTCACACATACACACAGTCACACACTCACTCACACATACACACAGTCACACATACACACAGTCACTCACTCGCTCACACATACACACCATTACACACACACTCACACACCGTCACACACTCACTCACACATACACACCGTCACACACTCACTCACACATACACACCGTCACACACTCACTCCCACATACACACCGTCACACACTCACTCACACACACACACACACAGTCACACATTCACTCACACACACACACACCGTCACACATTCACTCACACACACCGTCACACACTCACTCACACACACACACAGTCACACATTCACTCACACATACACACCGTCACACACTCACTCACACACACACACCGTCACACACTCACTCACACATACACACCGTCACACACTCACTCACACATACACACCGTCTCACACACACACACAGTCACACATTCACTCACACATACACACACTCACACATACACGTTGCTATAACTATACCAAATCTAACCACAACCTTATCCTAAGTAACTTTTTTATTTATTTATTTTTTGTATAAAAGCTGTAGTTCTTTAAAAAAAAAAAAAAGTTAAATATGTTGCTCAGAGGGCCATTCGGCACTAAACAGATGTGATGTTTAAACACACGTGATGTGGACACTCAGCAGTCTCTACTCTGGACCATATGGAATAGAAAGTTGCAGAAATTCGCCCAGTCGCTTCCGCACTTTTCCTGCGCGAGCTGTCGGTGATCGGCGCGTCGCGTGCACTCCGTCGTGCTCGCGTCCTCCGACAATCCACTTCTCACCGCCGGCGTCGTCGTGGCGATTTCCTTTATTGCGCTAACGAGCTTGAAGTGAGCGCCCTTGGGCCCGTTTTTGCACGTGCGCGCTTTGACGGTCCCGCGAGCGTCCCTGCACAGGTGCTGCTTCTGCTGCTGGAGTGCGCGAGACATCTGTTTCCAAAAGGCGTTGGGTTTGGTGATGAAGGAGGGGCAGAGCGCGGGCTCGCCGGTGTACTCGCACGTGACACTCACAGGATTCCCCTGGTTCACCCCAACGCACGTGACTTTCAGCGTGTACTGTTTATCTCCGCTCGCTGTCCACGTGCATCGCGCTTTGGCGTGTCCGGTGAATTTCCCCTTGATGACGACTCCGTGCTCTGTTCCATCTTGATTCCTTCCTTTGCCTTTTCCACGACAGGACGAGTCTCTGGGCGCGAGCCAGGCGAGCAGCAGAAACATCGCCAGGTTTCCGTAGAGTCGCATCGTTTCTCCGGTAATTCTGATGCACTAACACTAAAGGTGATGCACGTAGCGGTTGGTGAAGCCGTTACCGCGCACGAGACCTGTTATATAGTCCCGTGACACACCCAGGTACCGCGCCACCGTTCATGACGTCACTACGGGGGCGAAAAGATCACGCGATCGCGCTCCAGTCAGGCTGCAGTTCAATGAAACTTCTCCACTACAAACATCATCATCAGACATGTTTAAGGAGCTGTATGAGGTTTGATATCGCCTCCATCGCATGTGGAAGAAAGCAAAGCTTAAAAAATAATAGGGGTTTTTTATTTATCTGAAAATAATTGTATTTATCTGACATTTAAAGCCAAAACCACTTGTTCGGGGTCATGGAAAAGGTCAGTAAGGACATTTAGAAATGACTGCTGTATTGTAGTCGTTATTAAAATGTCCCAGTGTGTACTGTACAGTTTAAACTATGTGTGAGAAAGAGAGAGAAGAAAGAGAAAATCTCTTGTTCTTCTAGCTTTTCTGATGAGAAAGAGAGAAAGAGAGGGAGGGAGAGAAAGGGGGAGGAGAGAGAGGTGAAGAGAGAGGAAAGGAGAGAGATTGAGAGGGTGGAGGTAGTGAGAGAGGGGGAGAGAGAAAGAGAGAGAGAGAGAGAGAGAGAGAGAGAGAGAGAGAGAGAGAGAATCTCTTGTTCTTCCTGCTTTTCTGATGAGAGAGACAGAAAGAGAGAGAGACAGAGAGAGAGAGAGGGGTAGAGGGAAAGGGGGGGGGGGTGAGAGAGCAAGAGAGAGAGAGAGAGAATGAATGAATGAATGAATGTCCTCTGTGTGTTTAAACTCCTCCCATCATTCAAACAATCTACCTACCAAACTAAACTGGGACACTTACACATCACACACTCATGTTTGTAAAGCATTAACCTGATCCAGGTATATTATGACTTTGAGGATGGGAACAAAATCCACACTGTTAAACAATCACTGTATGTAACCAGTTTAATGTAACCAGGTCACTTAGCTATACTGAATTCATTTACATATGCAAATCTACCCAAAGTCTTAACTAAAAGTGCAATGACGATGTCTTAGTTTACTAAAAGTGTCAAAGGAAACGTATAAGAGCGACAGAAACAAAGATTAAAGACCTTAAAGTCAAAGCTCAATCATTTTAGTGATAATAAATTAACTCACTTTCTTTTAGCAAAGCACCAAGGACACTGGGGAAGCTCTTCGCTTTGATACTTAGCTTTATAATAACTGATGATTAGAGAGAGAGAGAGAGAGAGACAGAGAGAATCTCTTGTTCTTCCAGCTTTTCTGATGAGAGAGAGAGGTGGGGAAGAGAGAGAGAGAGGGAAAGAGAGAGAGAGAGAGCGGGAAAGAGAGGGAGAGAGAGAGAGAGGGAGAGCGAGAGAGAGAGAGAGAGGGGGAAAGAGAGCAGGAAAGAGAGAGGGAGAGAGAGAGAGAGGGAAAGAGAGAGGGAGAGGGAGAGAGAGAGAGAGGGAAAGAGAGAGGGAGAGAGAGAGAGGGGGAAAGAGAGAGAGAGAGAGAGCGGGAAAGAGAGGGAGTGAGAGAGAGAGAGGGAGAGAGAGAAAGAGAGAATCTCTTGTTCTAGCTTTTCTGATGAGAGAGAGAGGTGGGGAAGAGAGAGAGAGAGAGAGAGAGAGAGAGAAAGGGAGGGAGAGAGAGAGGGAAAGAGAGAGGGAGAGAGAGAGAGAGAGAGAGAGAGAGAGAGGGGGAAAGAGAGAGGGGGAAAGAGAGCAGGAAAGAGAGAGGGAGAGAGAGAGAGAGGGAAAGAGAGAGGGAAAGAGAGAGAGAGAGAGAGAGAGAGAGAGAGAGAGGGAGAGAGAGAGAGGAAAGAGGGAGAGAGAGAGAGAGAGAAAGAGAGATAAAGTATAGATTTGTTAGAGGTTTTGATCGACTCCTTAAAGCTGTCTGATTTGAAGTAAAAAAAAAAAAGTGAAAAATAAGTAACTAAGTAATTGTACTTTGTTACTTCTCCCCTGTGTGTGTGTGTGTGTGTGTGTGTGTGTGTGTGTGTGTGTGTGTGTGTGTGCAAAGACCCCCCATTAAATTTTTTTTATCTAAGTGACACTGATAGTTTTAACGCTTTAAAACCCCTCCACTGGGTGTGTTTTACATCTCCTAAAGATAAAACGAAGGCTAATATTTTTATTACTTTACCTGAGATCGGTTTCTCTTGACCATGTAACGTCAGGGTGGTAAAAAAATCCATCCTGTCCTTTGAGCCACAAAGCCTCATATTTAGTCATTTGCTGTCAAGGTTCACATTCTTCATCTGGGCCAAATATCCCACTTTTCCTCACATGTGGGATGTTAAGGACCTTCTGTTCAGGTGCCCAGCAGTGGTAGCTTAGTGGACCTGGGATTAAAACTCACAACCTTCCGATCAATGGTCCAGCACCTTTAACCACTAAGCTCTGAGCTTCCTCAGAAAATATAATCTGCTCATTTGCTTGTTGTATACAGCATCCGTGTTGGTCATCCAATCCAGTCTGTCCTGCCTATCCAATAAAGTTATCCTGTAGTCCCTTTACTCCAACGTCCATCCGTCTTGTATCTCCGGTATCAGAACTTTTTCCATGACCTCTAGACTGGACTATTGTATTGTATTGCATTACTAGATGGTTGTCCTTCATCTTCAATAAACAAGCTACAGTTTGTCCAAAATGCAGCTGAAAGAGTTCTTACCAGGTCAAGAAAATATCATCATATACCCTTATTTTATCATCCCTTCATTGGCAATCAGTTATGTTTACAATCAGTTACATACACAGTTGTAATGGGCAACAATCAATCACGCTCTTTGAGATATTCAGACTTCAGGTAGTTCCCAGAAAATCATAGTCCAATAAAGGCAGTAGAGCTTTTTACTATTTAGTCATCTACTATAGCCCAAGGTTATTTCCAGTAACCTTGGGCTTCAGTAGATCTCCAGTACATCAGCATATCGTCGATGTCGGGCGGAAACCTCGTATGTCCAAATTTGGTCAATTTCATATTTTTTCACATATCGATGCTATTGGTCAGTCCCCACGTGGGTCTGTTATTTTTACAAGTTATTAACCAATCTAAAGTCTTGAAAATAGCTTGAGCGCAAATCTCATAACTCCATTGGACACTTCAACTGTCCACCTCTTTCTCACTCCGAGGGAGAGCTTCACGGCATATTTCTCCTCAAGAAGAGTCGCAAAGAAACAACACGTCTTCTGAGGTAAATGTCTTCAAAACACTGGGCTCAAAGAAAAAGAAATCTTGACCCCCGCTAGTTCTGGTGCTTGTCTGAGGACAGGAATTTAGTGCAAGACAATCCACTGTAATGTGGACTAAATCCTGTGCACTGCAAATAAGGTACGGCGTTTTTTTAATTTCCTGAAAAATAACGGTTTTGGAGATACGAGGATTCCGCCCGACAGCGACGATATAATCTAATGCTTAGTAATATTATGAACATCAGCTACGCTAGTTTCTCTCCACTTGCTTCTCTTTTTCTGCCCATCCCAAGACAACCAGAGATTGTGCCAGCTCCAGTTGTGTTCCGCTTCATGAAGATTTTGCACATTGGAAGAGAAGATACCAACCCCATAATCATTTATAATCGCACTTTCTGGTGTCACCCAAATGAGGATGGGTTCCCCATTGTGTCTGGTTCTTCTCAAGGTGCCTTCCTTATACCGTGTCAGCGAGCCATACAGTACCATGCAACAGTCACCTCAGTCTTGCTCATTAGGGATACAAAGAACTTTAAATACAAATCTAATATTAATCTTAGAAATGTTGTTCTATAAAGCTGCTTTGAGACGATGTTCATTGGTAAAAGCGTTATATGAATAAAATGGAAGTGAATGGAATCAAATTTCCACACTGCTCCGGTGGCAGTTTATATCGCAGTGTGTCTCAACTCACTAGAATTACTGGAACAGTCAGTTTGTATGTATCTGATATCTGACTTACTCTGTCAAACTGAGAGATCAGTTCGTAACACTCAGACCTCAAGAGGGTTGTTGATCAGAGGATCAGGATTCAAGCCCCAACACTGCCAAGCTGCCACTGTTGTGCCCTTGAGCAAGGCACCTAGCCCTCAATGCTCCAGGGGTGCTGTATCATGGCTGACCATGTGCTCTGACCCAACCATTGGAATATCCAAAGAAAGAATTTTAAGGTGCTGTAATGTCTATGTGACAAAATAAAGGCTTATTATTATTAGCCACAATTATCCAATCCAAACACAGATCAAGGACATGTTCAGTAAGAACAAATCCTTGGGGCACAATCACAATGTAGTCACAATCATTTACAGAGGAACAGAACCAGAGAATTCTGGTCAGAGTGAACACGTCTAAGAACTCACACTGAAGAAGATCAACCAATAAGGCTTCACGTCATATATGGAAACTGGCAAAACTTAGAAGAGGGTGCCCTCTGGAGGTTTGGCAAAAAAATGTGATCAACTTTACTGATTTCATTCATGACGATGATCACATGAGATAACATTATCCTCATACCTACAGGTTTCACTGATTATGGTTAGATGCTTTAACGTGATGTCTGAAGATTGTTCCTGTCACACAGATGAACTGATATGAATATAATGAATTACATTTTTATTTGGTTTTATTCTGTGGTCAGATCTGCTTATGTTTGCATTAGTTATGTCATTATGTCAAAAACATGGATTCATGACACCTTGAAAAAAAAAAAATAAAGCTCAAAAGTCACATACAACACAATGAAAATGTAGTGTAGATTTATTACAAAAATTTACATCAGAAACAGTTTTTTTCCCAATATAATGAAGTATTTATTTATTTATTAGAGATTCAGGACTATTTTACTGCAGATATATAAACAGGTGTTGATCTCATATATCGGAGCAATACAGCAACTTCTGCTTCGTCTTCATTTGCTTTTTTGCTTGTCATTTTATTGCAATCTGCAGCCAATTTGGATTCAAACGTCTCGTGTATCTAGATGAACAAGAGGAAAAGAGAATGCAACAGTTTTTATTATAAATTTATTATTTTAATATTATAATTTCATTTATTCATCTATTGATCTACCCTAGGGCTGTGGTGAACCCAGGGCATTTCACACACACACACACACACACACACACACACACACACACACACACACACACACACACACACACACACACACACGCACACGTTCAGAGAAACAGCTAACGGGAGAAAACAGAAAACCAAACTCATAGTTTGTACAACCCTGAGCCAGTCCTTGGACCCTTGGATCCTTGGACCCTGGAGCTGTGAGGTAGCAACAAATCCTGTACCCAGCAAAACCTGTACCACCCTAGTGTTATATCAGTTCTGAAGAATTTCAGTTAATATCAGTTCCTAATATGGGTAAAACCTCTGTAAAGTCCATGTCAGCCTCTAACTAATATATATCAGTTTAAATGGTATTTTCCAATATAAAAGCATCTATGTGTAAAATAATTAAATAAGTCCATTCCACTCCAGTACATAGTTCAGTGGACTATGCATTGCTGACATGCTAGATCGAAGAGTATATTAGTATTTTGGAGACACCCACTAATGGCTACCGACAAAGAAATAGAAATTATTACTTGAATCTCCAGGAACAGGGGAATAAGGAGACTCACTGATAAATCATATGATTACTAGGAACAGAAAACCTTACTGATGACTTTCATAGATAGAGAAGAGACACTGACAAGAAAACTATCAGTTAATAGGTTACAGGAAAAATAGAATATGTACATAACATTTTAAAAAAATTATATTTGAATCATTAATCAACAGGATTATATAACGGCATGTTTCTTACTTGTGTATGAAAGTTCTTCATCACTGGAACCAGTTGATGACGTAGGAACAGATTCCCTGTACAATCTCCCAACAGTGCTCCTCTGCCACTTTGTCTGCCCAGTTCTTTGGTGTCTCTGTTGGGCTCTGTGTGGTGGTTTTAACAGGTTTCTGAGGCTGAATAGGTTTGAGAGCTGGATTCTTAACCACTTTGGAGCCATCTTTTGGTTTAGATGCATGTCCAGCCTTACCAGGCTGTTGCTGTTTCTGAATTTTGGGCCAGGATGCGTGGAATACCATCTGTGCTTCATCTGCTGCAGAGCGGCACATGTGGGGTTTATATGCGCGGAGGCCCTGGCAGGAATTCTGTAATTTACGCATCTCCCACATGATCTGGGTGAAATAGTGCGTTGAGTTGTTGCTGTAGGCCCGGCACAGGTTTGGCTTGCCCAAAAAATCGCACCAATATGATTTGCCCTTGGTTTTACAGGAAACACGCAGTTTTGTAGAGTTCCGGTGGCTCGATACAACCATTACACAATCATCTTTGGCTTTGTTGCTGAAGCGGATCGCTTCGGTCCTTCTAGCTCCGTCAATGCCAGTGATTTCACCCTGATTCCTACTCTGAGCCTGAGCAATTGTGGCCCAAACACAGCCGGCCAGCAGGAGAGCAACTTGGAGCGTGGCTCTCATGATGAGTGGC
Organism: Tachysurus vachellii; assembly: GCF_030014155.1. Classification (NCBI taxonomy): domain Eukaryota; kingdom Metazoa; phylum Chordata; class Actinopteri; order Siluriformes; family Bagridae; genus Tachysurus; species Tachysurus vachellii. The sequence continues at coordinate 35,968,563 of NC_083461.1, read as the reverse complement.
AGTCTGGATACAGTTCCAGTCAGAAGTGTAGAAAGGAAAGAGCATACACTCTGAAGAAAGTACTGGAAATGCAAGCACCGTTTATAAGCACTTTACTTACAAAGACGCCTTTGAGTCATGTGGAGTTTGGACCGCTGCCCTCACCTCAGCTTGCAAGAGCTGATTGTTGAATGCAGTCTGGTTTGGTGTGTGCCAGGATGTGTGTATTAAATGACGTTGGGCTGCTGAGAAAATGTTTTAGTTCCTTGTGTCACTGTTTGAAAGGGGTGTGGTGTAGTTGCATGCACACACAAACCATCAATGGTCTTTCATAACAAATTATTTAATCAATCACACAGGTGAACCATTGGGTTAGATGAATGACTGAGAAGCTGAGAAAGAGGGGTTTTGAAGGACTAAAAATAGTGTAATTAGCTTGTGAATAGTTGCATGAATATACGTATGTATTTTGAACTGGCTGTATATGGAACTTTAGGAACTAGAACTTAAATACAGGGCCACAAACATTTGCTGTGGATGTTGTTGATAGATTACCTACCAGCAGGTACTCAGACCAAGGGAAGTCAATATAAAAGCACAACAAACTATCTAGAAGACAAAATAGCAGGCAATACTAGCTAGGTAACAAATAGCTAGAGAATAGAACACTCTCGCTAATATGGACAAAGCCAAATGGAGAAAAAAGAGAAACAAAATATAATAATTTGAATTATCTGACAAATATTTTTGAATAATGACTAGGAAAGATTATACAAGCTCATACATAAGTAGAATGACACCAAGAAGAAGTGTGATGTTGTGGAATGCGAACACAATGGTATATGGGTCTGGATGATCTGGTTGAACTAGCGTCCAGCTGCATGGGCATTTGCTTTGCATGATCTGGGTGCGGTTTTATGAACGCATTATAAAGTCCAGACAGTATTTGGACCTGGACCAGTTCAAGTTTTTCGTTAAGTAGCAAGATTCAAAGACAACATTTAGAAGATATACATCTAGCACTATTATCATTGCAATAATAATAATAATAATAATAATAATAATAATAATAATAATAATAATAATAGTAACCATGTCCAGCAACTAATATAAACAGAAGAGCAGACAACATGGAAACAAGGGAAAGACAATGTACGGGAAAAAAACAAATTAGTGTAGGAAATAGACCCTAATTGGGGTTAGCATGGTGTTAGCTATCCATGTCTGTAGGATCCAGATTTGCCGAAGCAAATCTTCTCGTGCGTGTCATTTCTCCTGCTGTTATTTATTTTGCCCAGGGTTATTGTTTTACCCTGAATCTGAGTGAATAAGACCTAAATGTAGTTATCTGTCAGAAGAACAGCTTGGCTTTCCTGATGCATAGAGCTTTGAATGATGTCCTTAACAGAAGCTTACAGAGCAGAGGGCACTTAGTTGAGGGCAGGGTTTATAAGCACCTTCTTTACAAAGAAGGCTTTGGGTTGAGTGGAAATTGAATCACATCGTCACTTCAAGAGCTGATTGTGAGAATCTTGAAAGGTATATCTGTGTATGCAGGACTTAATTTTAGACTTTTGGTTTTTGGTGTTTGCCAGTTTGACATCTGTGTGTATGAAGTTTGCCAAGATGACGCTTTAGACCAAAGGCCAAGGTCAAAAGCATCACTGTTGGCAAACCACCAACTAAAGGAAAATACAAACTTTCTTCATACTTTTAAAATATTTCACTTGAAGTATTTAAAGTTGTTCTTGTGGGTTGTGGTTGTCTGGCACCTTCCTAATTCACTTTATGTTGGTTTTTCCATTAATTTGTCAAGATGATACATTTGCTGAGAAGTCATGTATTTTGTGTATATTTATATTCTGTTTAAACAACTTATGAATGTGAAAATGTACCATAAACACGAAGGTCTAAATAGAAGTCATAGTCCAGGGAATTTTCAGTGAATTAAAGGTTTTATTTTCCCATTTACACAAACTCCATATGAAACTCCACAGATTTAATATATAAAGCTTAGAGATTTAGGTTGAGTTTAAGTCTCACCCTCAGATTTGCTGGTAAAATTTCCCTCCAAAATATTTAACTGCATATGTACATCAACATTTGATTGAAGCTTTTCGGAAGATGAAGTACAGTACAATTTAAGACCACAATTTCCAAATAAGAGAAAGAAATCAGAAAAATACAGTAATGCCACAGGAAATTAAGAAAAGAAAAAAAAATGTTAGCAATTTTATACAGTTGTAAACTGTTTAATGACAATTGTATACTAGGGCCAGTCAAACTTTAATGTAATAAACATTTTAGGCTTTACTTCAAATTACTATTTAAAAAAAAAAAAGAAAAACCTCAACATGCAAACATGTTTCTTTAAAACTAGGCAGAAATTCTGTTCATTGTTTGGTTATAATAAAATGAGCATTATAAATAAATTCAGAGGAAAACCTTTAAAAACACATTTTTATGCAAGGTTTATTTTAAACTTACATAATCTGTTATCAACCTTCAAACAGCTAGTTAATGTTTGGTTAAAAAAAAAAAACAACAACCAAAAAAAACAAAACAAAGCTTGGATTTCTTTCAAATATTAAACGTTATAACTCATGTTAAAATATGGCTGCCAAACATTTTTAGTTTAAAATAATCTTTAGTCCAAAATCGGTATAATTTAGGAAGCTGATTGACCATTGATTTAGTTGCCATATTGGCTCAAACTCATTCATGGAAAATGACAGTCTATTTTGTATAAAACTTATAAATAATTATGACGTTGCTTAAAATTCTTTGTAATTCTGTAATAATTTGTATATAACTAATAATTTATAAATAATTTATTAACAGAAATAATTTATAAAAAATTCTATAAAACCTCACAAAACTCCCAAAGAAGGGGTTTTCTTACAAGCACGCTGTTCTGCAAATCTATAAAACATAAGAAATATTTAAAAAGCGATTAAAATTACAGCAAGAAATTACAATTAATTAAACATCGAATCAAATATGAGTCACTGAATCAAATGACATAATATCTGGAATTATACTCATCCTTAAAATTGGCTTGCTGAGTAACCTTTGGATTGGAATAATCATACATCATGGCTTTCAACAAAGTATCAGAACCTGAACGAGTGTCACTGATGTTCGTTAATAACTTCATTAATAAATTGTCTTTTTACAGTCGACTTAAAAAAAAAAAATTGTTTAGGATGGAATACAGTGATAAAGACATCTATTAAAAAAAAAAACAATCAGAATCTCCTTCTGCATTATTTCTCTTACTCCTTCTAATCTTCACTTTTCTTTCTTTGGAATTAAGCCTAAGTCATTCCCTGATGAACAAAGAAAAAATATTAATTCGTGAGGAAAAAAAATAAAATGTCATGTAACTGGCAGGTGCACATGGTTTTCTTACATTGATGGACTGTTCAACTCCAGTTCTCTGTGCCGCTAAGAGAAATAAGAATAAGAGAAATCAGCATTCAGTCAACAGAAATCGAAAACTCTAATGAGATTTAGATTGAATAAAAATGGAATACTTCACCAAAAACAGGAAGGTCTTAATGGAACGTAAACATGCACTCATTGTCCACTTTAGTATGAACGGCTTTTGTATAACAACTGGTGCATTAGAATAATCCAGAAAATCTGCAGGCTCCTTGGCAAAAGTCAATATTATCGTACACTAGTTCCTTATTATGATGTTTGATATGAAGTGAAATATATTTGATAAAAACTGAAGCTCTCGGCGTCTATCTGCGTGCTCATCTACATACGCGTTACAATGTGCCTCCTGATTGGCTAATTGGATAAATGCATGAACAGGCTGGTGTACAGGTGTTCCTAAAAAAGTGGACAGCAAGTGTATGTGAAGTAGCGTCGATTACAACGAAGAAAAAAATACTTGAGATGTTTCAAATTTTTATTTGAAATTGAGGGCCATAGATGAACATGCACATAAAGTCGAAGTGAATTCAAAACTGCAATGAAAAGCAGAAAGGACTTCAACAGAGAATAAAGCTCAATAAATGTTAATATCGGCACAGCCAGAAATATTTGTAGCAGAAAAAAAGTGAGGGAAAATTAAGCGCTACTAGGACGATGTGATGGAATGTCATGGATTTGTTCACAGAAGTATGTGTTCAGTATTTTGCCTTACGTAAACACTGCCACCTAAATACTAATAGCATACAGTATGTAATTATGACCTGTTGATACAGTCCGAAAACAGAGACTCAATTCATGAATTCTTCTTATGCCTAGTTTTACTTTGCCTTCGCTAGGTTTGTTTATTATCATTTCCACACATCAATATACTAGTGACTTCATCTAGCTCCATGTCGGTTTACTCTCATTACCATATTTTCCAAAGGAGTTACAAACCCTTTTAGAGATCCAACTTGCCTCTCAGGACGACTCTCTATCTCTCTCTCTCTCTCTCATCTTTAACCAATTTGTCTCCCTTTCAATATTAACTTTCTACCTACCACCATCACCTCGATCATCCAGAAACTTGCCAGCTGTTAGACCTGAGCCTATGAGTCTAGACAGGGCACACTTTACTCCAGAAGGTTACATGAAGTGGCAAGTCAAGGGTTGGTCTACGTTTACTGTGGGGATTTTGGCAACATATCTAGTACATATCAGATGTCAATGATTAAGACCTTGTATGCTTTGTCCTAGTTATTCTAGTGAAACCTGGCTAGCCACCTCTTCTATAATTGCAGTGAACAAACATCCTTTGGGGCTTGGGGATGGACAAAGCCCCTATTCTAAAAATACCAGCTGCACATTATGAGATATTTAATGCTTTAGGATTGCAATGGTGGAAAGAAAAACAACTTAAATCTGGACCAGAAAGGAGAGGTAGCATAATCCACCAAGTACAATGAACATTCCCTCAAATTTATCACAGGTATCAGTGAGACTCCTGGCACTAAAAAGACCTCAGACCTGTCTGGGGTCTTCAGCAGAGTACCACAGAATGACTATAACCATAAAGCACAGTTATAAATGTGCTATATATTAATTAAAGAAAGGACAGATGGGTAGTACATCAATGAGCTCTTGAAGCAAGACTTCACCCAAACATTGAGTCCTATTGCATCTGCAGGATTCTTCTTTGTGGAGAAAAAGGTACATAGAACCTTAACTGTATTTGGAAAAGAGAGGAATGGAAGGACAGGGTACTATGAATATCTGGTTATGACATATGGTTAAGTCAATGCCAAACTGATGGTCCAACCTTTTGAGAGTTTTTGGAATATATCAATACTCTTCTGGTGTTTAGTTCATGGTTGACCATGTCTTTCACTGGAAATCTGGATATCTGGTCATGTCTACCTGCAAGAGCTATCATGAGACAAGCAGACTGGCTCATTAGAAAGGCACAGGAATACAAGCCTTTGTAGAGGTACTCTTGGTCAGTGTTCCACACACATTGTCCAGTTTGTCTCATCATGCATGTGAGCAACACTTTATTATCCTTCCCCACATGAATGCAACTGCCCGCCACATCAAATTCAACCTATTCAAGTCATCCATGTCAGCCTGATCAACCAAGCCCAAGTTGCTAGTTAAAAGGTAGGAATACTCTGCGGGATACATGCAATGACACCCGTCCCCATTAGTTACACCCTCTGCATCCTGTTAACAGACCGATCACAAAGCCTTGAATCTCCTACCCTGTGTATAAGATTCTTATACAGTACCATTATACATTCTATGTATGATTCTATACAAGTACCATTAATTATATTCTACCGTTGCCTATTTTTATTCCTTGATATTTTTTAAGTTTAAAAAAAAAAAACCCCTCACAGTGTTTTATATTTTTCTAGATCTTTTGCTTATCTTTTGTTTCTAGAAGTTAGCAATCGTACCTATCCTTATGGGTCTATTTCTGACCGTTTAGGACCGAATCTCTTTATCTTACCCTTTTACATTCACTAGTTTTTTGATTTCCTTTGAATTTTAAGTTTCACTTACTTTAGTTCTACATGTTTACAATTCACTTATTTATAGCCTCAATTAGTTTGATTCTCTTTGTTTTAACACATAAATAAACCCTCAATCACTCGGTATAATCTTGGACTTGGACCCCAAGAGGATGAGGAAATGCCAATGGCGATATTTTCTAGATAGTTCAGAGATCCCTTATCGGTTTAAAGCTGCTGTACGTGTTTCTGTTAAACCGAGCTGAAAGTGTTAGGGTGAAACAGAGCCAAAGGAAAGGCTCTTAAGAATCATTAGCTAAGACGGAGCATTTAGGAAGCCTACTGAAGCATTCGAATGGATGTGAAAGTAGCCATTTTAAGAATTCACTCGACTGAACACTAAAACACATCAAATCAATTCGAACATGTCATTAAAGTGCTCTTACAGTGTAGTCTCATCGTTTGCGTGAAGTCTCTTCTATCACAGTTTTCTTGAAATTCTGAGCTTTTAGCTTCCACCATTGCCTACTGAAACACATAGATGTGTATAATGTTACTGCGCTCTTAGAAAAGTCTGTTACTGAGTCATGTAGTAAGCTGATCGGTACAACACCGGTGTTGCCAACTAATGTCTGAAGCTCTACATTTATCGGATCGAAGATGTAACATGCAAATCCAATGGAATTCGTAGTCAATATATCAAATGCAACTAAATAGGTGTTTTCATACTAAATACTCATTGGTTACCCGACATCTTGAGATCTATTCATACTTCTTTCACATGTGACCACTAAAATAACCAGTGATATTGGTGTCCTGGCTGAATTAAAAAAAAAAGGGAATAAAGGAGTAATAAAATGAAAGGTCAAAAAATAAATAAATAAATAAATGAATGAATAAATAAATAAAAAAACATGAAACGGAAAGTATTATGACAAAATGTAAAGAATTGTTTGCTTTATCCTTATCAGGATCATGGTGGATATGGAGGTGGGATTGGGAAGCCATGAACACACATTCACACTCTGGTTTAATGTAGACAGTCAGGATACTGCCATGTTTTTGTGATGTTGGAGGAAAATGGAGAACTCTGTGGAAACCCACAGATGAAGAACATGCAAAACTCAGTATTAAACCGGTGACCCCACTCTCCAGCTTAGAAGTGAGGAGAAAACAAGTAAAAATGCTGAAATGAATGGAATGGCTGCTGATTTTTTTTTATAGTTTGTATTTGGTATTGAAGATGTAATGCCAAGTGGAAAATAAACAAATAGGAGGACAAAAAGGGAGAAAGGATTTATTAAGGCTTTTTTAGACACCATGAAAATGACATGGCAAGCATAAGGTAATAAATGAATAAACAATGTTTCATGTCATTATAATAAAAGTTTTTCTTTTCACTGGAAAACCCGACATACTCCAGTTTGTTTGTCTGTTTGGTAAAAGACAAATGATTACTGCACTAAATCTCAAGGTTTTACAGCTATAAATTCAAATGGAAATAGCTGTGACTGTGTGTGTGTGTGTGTGTGTGTGTGTGTGTGTGTGTGTGTGTGTGTGTGTGTGTGCACTTACTCTTCGAATACATCCTCTGTGTCCATTCTGCGGTAGAACTTAGCAAGTTTGACGGACATGATGATACTGGGGATAAGGAACAAACAGCAGCCACCCAGTCCAAACCAGAATGTGTTCTGCAACACACACACACACACACACACACACACACACACAGACACACACACACACAGACACACACACAGACACACACAGACACACACAGACACACACACACACACACACACACAGACACACACACACAGACACACACACACACAGACACACACACACACACACACACACACACAGACACACACACACACACTTACAAATTTTACCAAGATGGTTACATGTATATTTTCAATACAATATCGAACTTGACATCAGATCTGTGCATAGAGGCTGCTGAGAGACCTACAGCAAAGTTGCTCAATCCTTCTGTCAGTTCCCCTCTCTCAAACACACACACACACACACACACACACACACACACACACACACTCCAAAAACACCTCCTATTTTGTAGCAGTCAGGGTGTTTTGAATATAAACAGTAAGAATCTTGTTCTGTGGTGTGTGCTGGGGGGTTATACCCTTGTTAGCATGTCCGTTATATGCATCTGTGCATGTACGCTATATCACACAGAGGAAGCGTTGTAGTGTCTTACCACGGAGTCTACTATAAAACTGCAGCCCACAATCTCCAGCGAGTCAATGATGTTACTGATGGGTTTGCATTGCGTCACTGCCATCGTTAACTGTAGTAAAAACAAACATTACGGCATTAGCAGTCGGTTTTACACACATTTTTTATTATAGAGTAAATGAAAACACACACATACACACTCACCGAAAGGTGAACCCAGTTAACATACTGTTTAAGGTATCCCATCAGGTTCTGTGTGTATTTATCCGTCTCCTGTTATAGTGATAAGAAACAGAATATCCATACGTTAATATAAATACACAATATGAATATTCTCACAATATCAAAACCTCACAATTATTTTCTGCCTTTTAGACATTAGAGTCTTTAGTTTACCATATTCTATATTTTTCTATGTCAGTCAGTCAACAGATGGACTTTTATTTCTATTTGTTGTTCTACTTGTTCTTTTAGGCATATCGTCGCTGTCGGGCGGGAAAACCTCGTCCAAATTTCCAAATTGTCCAAATTTGGTCAATTTCATATTTTTCCACATATCGATGCTATTGGTCAGTCCCCACGTGGGTCTGTTATTTTTACAAGTTATAAACCAATCTAAAGTCTTGAAACTCCATTGGTCACTTCAACTGTCCACCTCTTCCTCACTCCGCGGGAGAGATTCGCGGCATATTTCTCCTCAAGAAGAGTCGCAACGAATCAACACGTCTTCTGAGGTAAATGTCTTCAAAACACTGGGCTCAAAGAAAAAAAATCTTGACCCCCCGCTAGTTCTGGTGCTCGTCTGAGGACAGGAATTTAGCGCAAGACAATCCACTGCAACGCGGACTAAACCCTGTGCACTGCAGATAAGGTACGGCGTTTTTTTAATTTCCTGAAAAATAACGGTTTTGGAGATACGAGGATTCCGCCTGACAGCGACGATATAGTACATACGCTAATTAGGATCTAGGACACCTTGAACTTGGGATTCTAAAAAGAATGATTCAATGAAAAAGAATGATTCATTTGACATTATTTAAATGACACGATGGAAAACAAATAAATCTGAAAGTTGGAAATATAGTAATATAGTGAAATATTTAGGTTTGAAATAGAAAGAAGCTCATTTTATTGATAACATTCCGTTTTTGAGATTATCAAGGTGTCAAAATGATGCAAGACAAAATGCTTTAATTTAAAGTCAAGGATGCAGGAGTAAGTCTGTACTTTTCATTCTGCTATTGTTAGTTAATGTCAGGCAGAAGTATAATGTTATTGGGTGATTATTATTCATTCATTCATTCATCTTCTACCGCTTATCCGAACTACCTCGGGTCACGGGGAGCCTGTGCCTATCTCAGGCGTCATCGGGCATCAAGGCAGGATACACCCTGGACGGAGTGCCAACCCATCACAGGGCACACACACACACTCTCATTCACTCACGCAATCACACACTAGGGACAATTTTCCAGAGATGCCAATCAACCTACCATGCATGTCTTTGGACCGGGGGGAGGAAACCGGAGTACCCGGAGGAAACCCCCGAGGCACGGGGAGAACATTCAAACTCCACACACACAAGGCGGAGGTGGGAATCGAACCCCCAACCCTGGAGGTGTGAAGCGAACTTGCTAACCACTAAGCCACCGTGCCCCCGGTGATTATTATTAAAATGCAAAAATAATTAAAATCTGTGTAGATGTAAATAAGCCTAAGTGGCATCTGCTACACTATTGTATGCTACTTGTATGTTTATGTATCGTGTCTGAATGAATGACATCATCACTGAAGCACTGTTACCTTTTTGACCACGTGTGAGGCGTTGTTGGCAATTAGATACTCAGCTGAATCAATGGCACTAAGCACGTTATTCACTTTATTCTGAAAAAGAAGCAATCGATTAAACGACCATTGTATATGTGAATGTACTGTATGTGTGAAAGAAAACAAACTTACAGGTAGTTCCTCAACTGTGGTCTGTAGAAACCTGATACTTTGACTTAATGAGCTCTGGAAGAGAGGCATGGCATTGCTTGAATAGACAGCACACACACACACACACACACACCCTACAGATAAAACTCCTGACACACGTCTACCCTTATGTTCTGTTCAGGTTGAAAATTTTTACACTTCTCCAAAAGTCAAACAATGCTGAAACTGATTTTTCAACAAATAAGCCTCTGAGAGAAAGAAAAAAAAAACATTTCGTGTCAGTCTGGTTTTACATCACCCCACAATCGGCAAGCAGTATTCTGTCTCACCCTATTATTAACCAGTGGTGTTTGTTTCCAGGCTCGTCAAAGTCTCTTTATTCTCGCCATTCTTCCATTACATTACCACATACTGTATCTGAGTGTATTTCCCATTCTGTGAGTCCAGTGTTTTTTCCTCCCCGTTGTGTTCTTGCCTGTGGTATTTTACAATAATGTTCGAACCTTTCTCATTATTTTTAGTGCAGTTATATATACTGTGACAGTTCCCGGGTGATTTCTGTGTTCTGGAGTTTACTATTTAGTCTTTATCTAGTTTTGCTGTGCACTGCTGACTGGATACCATCAATATGAATTAACTCCCTGTTGTTGCCCAAAAGCAATATTTCAATCCCTGAGAATTTGGAATGAGAAGCCAAAACATCCCAAGGATTTCTCTTGCAACGTTAACTGTTTATCCACAAAATCTTCAAAGATGGTCTTTATTGTCCCTTTGCTGACTGGAAGAGCATAATAGTGAGTATAAGAGTACGGCATTTTGGGGATGAAACATCACATATGCCTACGAACAGTTCTTCACTTTATTCCATGTTTGATCATCCATGATCCGTTGGATATGCAGAAACTTTCTATCCCTAAATTAATTTATTACCTTCACAATAAGACCAGACAACCTTCTCCACATTCATCAAATCAAGGGGAGATAGTTCATCATCCAAAATCATTCATTCATTGTTGGGTTTCAAGCCTTTACAGAGTTACGTGTTTACTAACCACCCTTGTTTATGTGAAAGCTGGACGTTCAATAATAATAGGTTCCAGTGCAGTATTGAGGTATGACAATTGGGTCATGCTCTCAGGTGACAGAAGACCCAGACTATTGGGTCTTGCCACCACAGGGTACAGGTTGGAATTAATAATAATGTCCACCAACCAGAGAAGTGCAACTTGGGATTCTTTCATTCATTCATCTTCTACCGCTTATCCGAACTACCTCGGGTGACGGGGAGCCTGTGCCTATCTCAGGCGTCATCGGGCATCAAGGCAGGATACACCCTGGACGGAGTGCCAACCCATCGCAGGGCACACACACACACACACACTCTCATTCACTCACGCAATCACACACTATGGACAATTTTCCAGCGATGCCAATCAACCTACCATGCATGTCTTTGGACCGGGGGAGGAAACCGGAGTACCCGGAGGAAACCCCCGAGGCACAGGGAGAACATGCAAACTCCACACACACAAGGCGGAGGCGGGAATCGAACCCCCAATCCTGGAGGTGTGAGGCGAACGTGATAACCACTAAGCCACCGTGCCCCCCAAGTTGGGATTGATTCTTTAAATTTGTCTTCATGTTTTTAAGGGACCTTTCAAGATCCAACATGGTGGTGTCAAAACTCCAATTACCATCAAACTTCACAATCTTTCCATGTCACTTTCCTCAAAACTATATTTAAAAGACTCCAGCTTTCCAAAATACTGTCCCCACTGATATCTTCTGAACATCTACATAACAGGGGGACATCTCCAGTATCTGGTGGACTCAGAGGGTTATGGTCTGGAGAAGTACTCAAGGATTCCTGTGAAGGAAGTTCTGGAACCCTCCTGAAGACAGGATTCTTTTGACATTTCCCTGATCTTCCAGCACCAATTGGACTATCAAGCCATTGCACCCCCTTTGGCAGCCCAGTACTCCATCTTGCCTGAGTATAATTAACACCTGTAGTTTATATCTCAGCATCTACATAACAGGACAATTCCTCTTCTCACCAGCAGAGGTCATGGTCACTGGAGCCCCCTTTCCACCAGAAAGAACCGGGTGCTGGTTCAGAGCTAGTGCTGGTGCTGGTCTAAACCAGCGATGTTTTGGTGCTACTTAAGAACCACTTTTTCTGGTTCAGAGCCGGTGCTTTTGGATGTCGAAAAAGAAAGAACCGCCTTGATGGAAAAGGGGCATTATGTATAATACATCCTGCTATCACTTCATGATTCATCCAGTGTCTATAATATTTAATCGCATGTGCTTTGTGTGCGTAAGTTCTGAACCGTTGGTCCTTTGTACTGCTTTAGAGTTTGTTCGTCTTTGCATTGCCCATTTGGGCTTCTTGCTTATGCTAATAATTTCTAGCATTGGTTTCATAGTGACTTTACTTCTAGATTACATTTTGTTTAACTCTATGCTGCAGTGACAGTAGTGAATAAGTAGTGAACAGAACATGAGGGTTATTGACCTCTAAATTCTACACATAGACTCTATGCTACTTACAACAGTAATGTAAAGAGTAATTTGGTTCCCTGATGACAAGCACACATCAAAATCAAACACAAAATCAATACACACAACTTTACATATTAGATCACAATCACGTTTCCTGAACACCGAGCTTACCCTGGCTCTGACAAATTTCTTTAGTTGCATATCAAAAGGGATAGAGCAGAATTTTAAGTTTTTAATTAAAAAAAAAAAAGTTATACGTCAGTTATTCAAAATGAATGATCGTTGTGTTTTATGGACAAAGTGTGTGTGGGATTACCATGGCTTGCTCCATGGGCACAACTTGTTCTCTATGGATCTGTCTGATGCTGCTAGCGTGGCCTTTCAGAGCATTTCCCAGAGCACCACGAGGCTGAAAAAGTATAAGAAAGAAGGAATTTGTAGTTACGGTAAAATTTGTTTTTGTATGTAAGCTGTGAACACAAAATTTGACTGTGTGTGTGTGTGTGTGTCACCCTTATGAATAGGACTTTTGTCAGGCTCATATGGAGACCACCAAAAGTTCAGGAAATTTCCAGAGGTTAAATGTAAATGTAATATGAAAGCTTCTCATAAACTCACACAGTCTGCTTCTGGTAGTTAACATATGTTTGAAAGTAACCGTAAATCATTTATTCATTTTCTACCGCTTATCCGAACTACCTCGGGTCAATAGGGAGCCTGTGCCAATCTCAGGCGTCATCGGGCATCAAGGCAGGATACACCCTGGACGGAGTGCCAACCCATCGCAGGGCACACACACACACTCTCATTCACTCACGCAATCACACACTAGGGACAATTTTCCAGAGATGCCAATCAACCTACCATGCATGTCTTTGGACCGGGGGAGGAAACCGAAGTACCCGGAGGAAACCCCCGAGGCACGGGGAGAACATGCAAACTCCACACACACAAGGCGGAGGCGGGAATCGAACCCCCAACCCTGGAGATGTGAGGCGAACGTGCTAACCACTAAGCCACCGTACCCCCCGTTTGAGTTATATATTTGCGTTATTGCCATGTTTACATGTTTCTATGTTTCCACATGACAGAGCGCTTTGTTGTAACGCTGTTCAGCTCACCAGACGATCGGCCTCGGCCTCCAATTCACTGGCAAAGGAGAGAAGATCTACAACAGTTATTCCTTTATTGACCTGCCAAACCAAACACACACACAGAGAAGAAAAAAGACTTATCATGAGTGGTCATGGTGTCAGGGTTATGAATACATTTGCAAGAAATAAAGAGATACTTGCCAGTAAATCTATTGTGTTCACTGAGAAAAGCATTTTGTTGTGTTAACAAAGACAATCTCATCTTTTCCCCACACCTTCATCACAGTATCAGGTCTTTATAATGTTTTAGTTACAGCAGGTGAAATGAGTATTGAACACGTCACAATTTTTCCCAGTAAATATATTTCTAAAAGTTGCTGTTGACATGAAATTTTCACCAGATGTCAGTAACAACCCAAGTAATCCATACACACAAATAAAACAAAACAAATTAAGTTAAGTGAATTAAACTGAAATGACATGTGGAAAAAATATTGAACACATGAAGAAAGGGAGGTGCAAAAAGGCATGGAAAGCCAAGACACCAGCTGAAATCTCTCAGAAAGCAATCCTGCCCCCGGTCAAGTGTCACATAAGGAGCATCTCATGATGGGTAAATAACCTTCACAACCTTAGAGCTGCAAAACAGCCTGATAGCATTGTTTACAGAAGGATTTCTGAACGTCTTAACGTTCCAGTGAGCACTGTTGGGGCCATAATCCGGAAATGGAAACAACATCATTTAACCATAACCTGACCGTACTATGTGCGCCTCACAAGATTTCTGACAGAGGAGTGAAAAGAATTATCAGAAGAGTTTTCTTATGCCCCTTTTCCACCAAAAAGAACCGGGTGCTGGTTCGGAGCTAGTGCTGGTGCTGGTTCAAAGTTGGTTCCACTGGCGAACCTTCTAAGAACCGGTTTGCCTTTCCATCGGCTAGAGAGCCGTCACAGAGCCGAGTCTGACGTCACTGTATACGTGTCCCAGCAACTTTAGCGCAGCAGCGGCAAACACAAACACAACATCGACAATGGCGGATGTTGCTTTACTGTTAATGCTCATGGTTTTGTGAACCTACATTGGCATCCAAACGCAGCGAATACAACGTGTACGTGCAGCTCCATGTAATCTGTATAAACGGAGCTTGTAATCGAGAAAGTACATAACGTTATTTTATCATTAACACAGAAAAAAGTTAGCCTTAGCATGTAGCCACTTACTATCATGTGTGCTGATAATGTATCATATTGGGGTAAAGTAAAAGTGTATTAAACATTAGTATACTTAAGGTACATTATCAAATGTGCTAACAGTAGCCCCGCCCACAGCCCCTGACACAAGCGGTTCTTAAGTCTAGACCAGCAACGTTTTGGTGCTACTTAAGAACCACTTTTCCTGGTTCAGAGGCGGTGCTTTGGCTGTCGAAAAAGAAAGAACTGGTTCTAAATTAGGCTTTAGAGCCAAGGACCACTTGTGACAAGCTTCAGAAAGACCTGGAATCAGCAGGTACAATTGTTTAGAAGAAAACAATAAGTAATGCACTCAAACCACCAAAGACTCCATGGCCACACAACAACTAGTCAAGCCTGTGAGAATATAATCTACTGTAGTCAGATGAGACCAAAATTGAACACTTTCGATGCCATAATTAATACACAGCATGTTTCCAGGTTAAATGGCACTGCACATCACCCCAAATACCCCACAGCAACAGTGAAGGTCACACTTTTGCCCTTTTCAGCGCAATGAACATACATACAGACACAAAAATGCACACGCACCCAAAACACACACTTACACACCACACACACACAAACACACACACAAATAGGGCATTGCATTTCATTAGGCCTCCAGAAAAAAAAAGCTACATATTTGTAAATATTTCACACTTTTGATGTGCCTTTGCCTAGCAGAGGGCAAAATATGATCTACCGAAATGATGCTACACACACACACGCACACACACACACACACACACACACACACACACACACACACACACACACACACACACACACACACACACACACACACACACAAAAGCATTGGGCATTGCATTTCATTAGGCTTCCAGAAAAAACAAAAGCCTACTCATTTGTAAAGATTTCACACTTGTTATATGCATTTGTCCAGCTGGGGGCAAAATCTTCTCTACCAACAAGCTTCACACACACACACACACACACACACACACACACACACACACACACACACACACACACTCACACACAGACACACACACACACTCACACACAGACACACACACACACACACACACACACACACGCACACACACAAGCATTGGGCATTGCTTTTCATTGGGCCTCCAAAAAATATTTCACACTTGTTATATGCATTTGTCCAGCTGGGGGCAATATCTTCTCTTCTCTTCTGTGTGTGCGTGTGCGTGTGTGTGTGTGTATGTGTGTGTGTGTGTGTGTGTAATGTTATCAGATGACATCTGGTGGGCAAAATAGACATGAAAATGTTCACAACTGTAAGGCTGATCACACAGAATGGTGATAATTGTATAATTTTTGATTTATAAGCATTCAAGTCAATTTGGCCTGGAAAAAAACAGGTTTTATTATTTGCTGACATTAAAAATGGTCAAAATGGTTTCAAAACAATCTCCTGGCTTTGAAATATACCAGCCTGTAATTGTGCATTAACTTTTGTGCCTCTATAGTGAAAATAATTCAAAAGTATTGTTTTTTTTTTTTACTAGAAAATGAGGCATTTTTGCATATTAATGAGGTTTATTATACCAAATATTACAAATATTTTGGCAAAATGTATGTTAATATGTTGGAAACAAGTTAGACAAGAAAGGCTATCATATATACTTAATTTTTTATAAGTAGTCAAAACAGACAAGGTCAACTTGACTCAGCGCTCCTGATTTGCATAGGAATGCAGACGAGGTCTGCAGAAGGGTTAAAAAACCTGACCTCGAAAAAAGCCAGCTGGCCAATATCAAACCTTGTCTTTATCTCCAAGATCCTAGAAAAGGTTGTAGCACAGTAGTTATGCTCAGACCTACCGTACATAGGAATAATATTAATGAAATGTACAGTATCAGTCAGGATTTAGGCCTCATCATAACACAGAAACAGCACTGGTTAAAGTTGTAAATGACCTGTCACTCATCAGGGTTGTGTCTCTTTGCTGGTATTGCTTGATCTTAGTGCAGCTTTGATACCATTGACCATGCTATTCTACTTTATAGGCTAAAACATGTTGTTGTTTTTAAAGGGACGGCCCTCTCCTGGATTGGGTCTTATTTGTCTGATTGCTATCAGTATCTAAATGGATAGATCTAAATGGTGACTACTCTTAACAAACTAAGTTAATGTTCTGTGTTCCACAAGGTTCTCTTTTAGGCCCACTGCTTTTCTACCTATATATTCTACCCCTTGGTGCAATTATTTGTAAACATGGAATTAACTTCCATTGTCATGCTGATGACACGCATACATTCTCTCTCTCTCTCTCTCTCTCTCTCTCTCTCTCTCTCTCTCTCTGGGTCATTCAGTGATGATGTGATTGTAGATAACTACAGATTTCCATTCAGACTGATCTGCTTCCAGAGAGAGAGCAGACCGCTGTCAGAGAACGGATTCAGCTTTAGAGGAAAGATGGATGCCTCTCCACTCTCTTAGGGCTGCAGTCCCTAAAACCTGTGGCCCAACAAACATTTCACTTCCTAACTCAGAATTATTATATGATTATAATTATTAAAAAATTTTGTCTGTTATAGCTGTGAGAATTATCTTTCTGATCATCGATGCTCTTTTGTTTGGTTCAATCTTTCGTATTGTCGTGTGGCCTGAGTGTTATATGATACTGCCTCGTTAAGGAGATTGAATTGGTTTCACATATATTTCAGGTTTGAGACACAGAGAAATCTATATATCTGATGGCTAAAGCTGTGAGGCTCAGAAGGAGCTTCCTGTCTCAGGCCACCAAACTCCTGTGCACCATCCAGATCTCTTAAATACTCTCTTTCACTCCACTGACATTCTGTACACTGCTCTTTCACTCTCACACTATGTAACACACCTACAGCAAAGTCAACAGCATTGTGGATGACCCCACACACCCCACACACACACACACACACACTCTTTACCCTTCTGCCATCTGGAAAAAGGTACCGAAGCGTTCGGACCCTCACGACCAGACTGTGTAACAGTTTCTTTCCACAAGCCATCAGACTCCTCAACAACTGAACTGAACTGAACTGTACCACACACAACAAACACACAACTGTATGAACTGCAGACTGGTCCTGGAGAAACGTTGTCTCATTTCACTGTGTACTGTGCACAGTGTGCAATAGCTACAGTATATATGGTTGAAATGACAATAAAAGCTACTTGACTTGAAAACACCGAACACACATTTGGTACATCACTTCCCATTCTCTACTCTTGCTACAATGACTAACACACCATATTCTTTATTCTCATCTCATTTCATTTTCTACCGCTTATCCGAACTACCTCGGGTCACGGGGAGCCTGTGCCTATCTCAGGCGTCATCGGGCATCAAGGCAGGATACACCCTGGACGGCGTGCCAACCCATCGCAGGGCAAACACACACACTCTCATTCACTCACGCAATCACACACCCCGGACAATTTTCCAGAGATGCCAATCAACCTACCATGCATGTCTTTGGACCGGGGGAGGAAACCGGAGTACCCAGAGGAAACCCCTGAGGCACGGGGAGAACATGCAAACTCCTCACACACAAGGCGGAGGCAGGAATCGAACCCCCAACCCTGGAGGTGTGAGGCGAATGTGCTAATCACTTATCCACGGTGTCCCACCGTGTATTCTTTATTCTTTCATATTTATTCTTAAATCTTAAAAATGTGCATGTCTCTGTGTTACCTCTGAGAGAAAGGCCTCATAGTTGATTTCTCCCAATCCTGAATTAGCAAAATTGATCAGATTGTCTTTTCCGTCTTCCCCCAGCAGAATTATTCCTTCCAAGTCTACATTTATCCCTTCAAGTATCTCCGACAGATCGTGGCTGTTCTGGAAGGCATCGATACAGTGCATTCTTGTTAAACTCTGTACCACATGCTGAAAAATGAACGAAAAACCTCTTAATTTAAATGGACAAAACTGAAATCTCACCACGGTTCTGTTGATAAACTGAATGAAGTGGAATTGGTTCTCCAGTTGTAGTGCAGAATATATGCCATTATTCTCATAACAATCACTGAGAAATAAACACACACACACACACACACACACACAAACCCACATACCATGATGATTATGACTAATCAAACACTATTACCATTTTACAGGATACATTTGCTCTATTTGGATGTATACTTTGTTAGTCAAAGGATTAAGAACC
The DNA here is from genome assembly GCF_030014155.1 of Tachysurus vachellii. Lineage (NCBI taxonomy): Eukaryota > Metazoa > Chordata > Actinopteri > Siluriformes > Bagridae > Tachysurus > Tachysurus vachellii. Next base: position 35,949,531 of record NC_083461.1, on the reverse strand, counting down.
CTCATTCGAGTGCACTGGCTACGTCAGCATTGTATTTCTAACGGTGCTTGGTGCTCATTGTTTCTTACAGTGTTTTGAAACAGCTTGGTCTTGATAAGGCGGTAGTTTACGGCTGATTTTGAAATTTTTGTCAATGACAAGAATAAGCTAATTTTACATCTGTGATCTTTCAGTTTTTATTTTGTTCTTTCATCAGCCTTCTTTCTCAGAGGAACAGGGATAGTTTCTCATAATGAAAGATAGGTTAGAAAAGTAGTTCTAACCTTAGACAGGAACAAAATGTACACACACACACACACATACACACACACAGACACACCTGTACAGGCTGCTGATGGTAAGATCAAGGGTGTGGTTTTGAAACAGGATTCCAGGAAGGAAGTTCTTTTGACCAGGATGGACCATGTATGGTGTGTCCATAATCTGTACAGAAAAAAACTTACTTATTATTATTATTATTATAGAAATAATAAAATAGGATATTTTAAAATAGTGAGATTTGTTACTAAATTTGAGAAGGTCAATTTGAGCTAAAAAGTTTTGTTGTACTATAGGACCCAGATACACACACACACACACACACACACACACACACACACAAATACACACACTCAAAATTACATAACTTCAGGGAAGTGTGAGTGTAATTTAGATACTTGAGACTGAAATGTAAACGATGCGCATCTTTTTTTAAAATACCTTAAACAATTGTCTGTTGGCCAGAGGCTCACACACGAGCTTCTCCACATTCCCTCCAGTTACAAACAAGGTGACCACAACTCCCATCAGGACCCAAGAAAAGATGAAGCTGAATCCAACGCCTCTGAGTTTTCATAGAGAAACATATAAACGTCACAAAAAACAAGGCTAATTCGGCTGTGACGAGAATGTGTCCAATTTTGAATAACTCACTCATTCGCTCATTCATTAACTTTTAGCTCCACTAACATTAGAAGACTAATATTAGTTAGATTGAAGTTACTCTTGCTAGTTAATAAAGGTTGAAATCTGAGGGATTTATGAAACCATGCTGGACAAGCCAGTGCGTTTAAACTGATGTGATGTGAGGTGTATTACTTCCCAACACACTTTTATTCCTCTAGTATTGCCCCAAAAGCAAGCAAGCTAACATGGCTGCTAATGCTAACTGATAAGTTAAGTTCCAGTTGGTACTGGAATTAAAGCAAAGCACTATTTGGTCTTAAAAATGAATGATAAGTCTACCAGAGTGGCAGCTGCAACATCTATCCATTTTCTGTAGCACTTATCCTACACAAGGTCACAGGGAACATGGAGTCTATTCCAGTGGATTGGGGCACAAGGGAGGGATCACCCCCATGGACCGGGTGCTAACATCTCAAAATGGTGGACACCCATAACAGAGTACCATGATATGATTTTTGAATGCTTTTTAAACAAATGGAGGAACTATACTTATATAATATAATATAATAACGTTATAATTTAACATACGCCATTAGGAGATTGCCGCCTGTGTTTGAGAGACAGCCACGTGTTGTAGGTGTGGTGTTCTTATCATGGCCACATATTCCACACATCAAACCCAGAAGGTTAAAAGCCAGGATCAGCACCACCATGCAGCACAGCACCACACACCCTATCCATCTAATGAGAGAGAGAAGCCCAAATCAATTAAGATCATTCTGGGGGGAACAGAAACTAGCTTATTTTTATTTTTAGATGAATTTTAAATGAAAAGACATTTAAATGAAAGGATGCTGAATAAATAATAAATAACACTGTGGAAACTTAGGGTCTGTAAACAGGGGAGAAACAACTAACCGATCAAGAATACCGTGAAATAAATAATGCTTTAAATGAGTTAAATCTAATTAAAAACGTGATTGACTTTTTGGACCCTTCTGTAATATGTATAATAATAATAATACCTACATAAGGTGTTATTCAAAAAATAAATAAATAAATAAAATAAAAAGTAAAACAATAACAACATGAATCATCATCTATTTTCGATGAAATAGACCTGTTAATATTCTACAGTTTTATCTGAGATGAAAGAGCTCTATTACAGTACTACGGTTCAGTGTCCTGTTACAGTACCTGTAAAAATCAAGCTTCTCAATCTGTGGGTAGAACGCTCCGATTTTCTTCTCTCCGTCCGTCAGAAACCGAGTGAAGTTCTCCAGTGCTGATTCCACTGACAACGCGTTAATGTATGCAATAATCTCTGCTCCTGATTTGTCCAACAAAGCCTTCACTTCTTAAGCACAGAAAGAAAGATAGAGTGAAATGGCATAAAGATATCAGAAGCAAGCGTATCTCATTCACAATGAGGGGGGGGGGAGACAGAGACTGACTGACTGAGAGAGAGAGAGGCAGAGAGAGAGAGAGAGAGAGAGAGAGAGAGAGAGAGAGAGAGAGAGAGAGAGAGAGAGAGAGAGAGAGAGACAGACGGACAGAGAGAGAGACAAACAGACAGACAGAGACTGACTGAGTGAGAGAGAGGGGGTGAGTGAGTAAGAGAGAGGGGGGGGAGACAGACAGACAGAGTGAGAGGGGGGGTGTGAGAGAGAGAGAGAGAGAGAGAGAGAGACAGACAGACAGACAGAGACTGACTGACTGAGAGAGAGAGAGAGTGAGAGAGTGAGTGTGAGAGAGAGAGAGAGAGAGAGAGAGAAAGACAGACAGACAGAGACTGACTGACTGAGAGAGAGAGAGTGAGAGAGTGAGTAAGAGAGAGAGAGAGAGAGAGAGAGAGGGGGTAGACAGACAG